>NC_090438.1:601951019-602238519 GCF_031143425.1 Pleurodeles waltl
TATAATGGGCCTTGGCACCCAATGCCTAAGGAACGCGAGAACCAGACATCACATTTTCCTCCTCTGCCCAGCATACCAAAGCAGGCACAACACACTTCATCTTTGCCTGCACCACCTTCTTCACCACAGCCTGACATACCACCACTTTGACCAGTCTCACCACTGCCTCCTCCACCAGAGTCCCCAGAAGGGTCTGTTAACTCCTTCTCAGAACCATGCGGCCCCTACTGGGAGGGGCATCATAACGACAAGCCTACAGTTGCAGAGGAGGGGGGGGGGGGGGGCTATTCGATACATACAGTGTTGACCTGCTGTGGATCACATAGCCATACCCAGCCAAACCATTGCCACCAGACGTCACTGCAGCTTATCCTGCTTCAATACAGAGAGCACTTCGCTACCACAACTTCGCCTACACATCTTTGAAGAAGAGAAAGCCTTTTTGTTCATGACCCTCTTTAATACTGAATATAGCTTTTTGTTCTTACCTGTGTTTAGGGGGATGTTAAGGTCAGCCTTGTCAAGTCCAGGGTTGTTAAATACCCCCTCATTGAAAAGAAATACATTCCTCTCCTGAGTGCCCCATTTACATTGGGGAACAGGTTCCTACAGACTTCCTGGTGGTTCAGCTGCCAGAAAGAGGGCATCAGCACAGGTCACAAGGGACATCCCACCCACAGATAGAAAGTTAGTGAATAGATGTTCCTGGAAGTAGGTCACAGTAGGTGCTACCACATGCGGTGCATCCCAAACTGTGGAGTTCCTCCCAAAATATGATAGATTTCATTAGGTGAAGATGGAAGCACTAATGCAGCATCTCCCCAAGGTCTATGGGAAACTGGCCGAGGAGCTTGTTGGAAAGGGTTAATGTTCTCCTTTGCGAAAATACAATGCACCCTTGATGCAGCCCCTCAGTGTCAATCCTGGTTACTTGTTCATAGGCATACTTGGCTCAGAGTATTGGCCAGTGGTCCAACAATACCTCCTCAACATTATATTTGATGGGGAACATGTTTTTGATAACCAGGTTGAATGAAATGTTGGAAATAATAAAGAAACATACTGATAAACCCAAATGAGAGGGAGGGTGTGTGTGTGTGTGTGTGTGTCTGTGTGTCTGTGTGTGTGTCTGTGTGTGTGTGTGTGTCTGTGTGTTCATTCCCAGGGGGTATGTTTCACAGATTAAACCCACAAGAGACCGAAATAAACAGCCACAACACCCAGCCACAAATTTACCAGCGCAACAGACGTTTCATGACCCACAAAATATGAGGGTGCATTAAAGAGGCAGCTGTAGAGATAACGGTGGAGGCAGGGGTACATACAGTCCCCAAGTGGGAGCCTCCGCCCCCAAGCACTGACTTGCCCAAGCCCCCATCCCTACCCTCCCCCTCACCCCACTCCCAATCACATAAAACCTGCTGTCGGGAGGGTAAGGAATTTCCCCTCACAGCTTGTAGGAATCACCTTGGAATGTTTGGTTCTTACTGTAGTCTTTAGCAACGCAAAAGGATGAAGGACGGAGTGTTGAAACTTTTCAAACACTCACCCCAGTCACAGATCTGGGTTTAATTCACCGATCTTTTGCTCACCATGCCACCCCAGTTTGGACCCAGCCATATGAATATCAGTCTTGACCCTGTTCCTCATGGGAACAGTCCAGCCCCAATTGCCAGGCCAGGTCCAGAAACAAGCATCCTGGGACCGGTTTCAGGGTATCACTCTTCATCAGCCAGGCTAGCTTAAATCCATTGGCACATTTGTCCAACATGGCCTCAGATCCCACTTCATCCAACATACCACCATGGCAACAGGTATTCAGCCAGAGGCACCTCACCCTTTTTAAGAGGAAGTTGAGGTCCTCCTTTAAAAGGGCACTATATAGGTGGTACCCCTACACCAGTAAGGACAAGGTATATACTCCATGTACTCTCTTAAAAAAAAAAAAAAAAAAAAAAAAAAAAAGACTGAGCCCTAGTGCCCATTCTTGACATCAGGTCAGCCTGTCTCCCAGTTCACAGTACTGCCTTTCGGGGTTACAACAGCCTCAAGGGTCTTTACCAAATGGCTTGATGTCATTTCTTCCACCTCATGAGGGGACACCCATGTTTTCCCTTATCTAGACTGGATGATCAAGGGTGTCAGCAGAAAGAAATGTCTGGCACACTCTCACATGCTTCTCAATCTTCTCTACAACTTAGGGTTTCCTGAAGATGCAAAGAAATTCCATATACAACCTCAACAGGTACAACTGCTTTTAGGATCAGTTTTAAATGCTGTCACAGTAAAGACTTACCACAACTAGTGGAGGGTGATGCATTCCAATAGCTGCTGCCTCTTTTTCAGTCTGCTGGCCCATTGCCAGTTAGAACTGTAATAAAAATGCTGTGGATGATGGTATCATGCATAGCAAGTGTCCGATAGGCCAGAATACACATTTTCGCCATACAGCAGTGCCTTGCTAATCAATGGTCACAAGCAGAGAGTCAACTTGTAATGTCCAACCAACAGCGAACAGATGCTTGCAGGGTACATACTTCATGTATATGCTAATTAACTAACTTCCTTAAAGAGAAAATCTGCTTCAAAAACCTGAAAGTTTCTAGACATTCAGGATGAATATTTAAGCTTGTTCTTATCTTTTTCGGGAAATGTATTTCGTCACATCAGTAGTCTTTAAGCTCTGTTTTGTTCAGTGTTCCAAAAGAAAGGTTCTGCCTAGTTGCTGCTAACTTATTGAATGATACCCTGAAGGCTCGCTCAATTAGAGGAGGTGTGGACCTTATGGGTTGGTCTCTTCTCCAGTCAGAACTCAGGATGAGGCACTTTCTTGCCTTGAGCCCTGAGGAAATTGTTTTACTCCACTTGTACACAAACAGCCATGCATACCTGTGCTCGCACACCAGAACTGGCGTTACCTAACTCCTCTTGCCCAGTGTGTCTACACTGCTCTGCTGATGATATGTGTTTTTTAAAATCTGTGTTGATCTACTTGACCACTTGGGGCTTTTCTTGCAGATGTGTCTGTGGTTGTGTTTTGCATAGGTGGGTGTGGAGTGATCCATGGGCTGTTTTTTGCGTATGGACCATGCCCAGAGTAGTAATACTGGTGTTCAATTTTCACAGCTATTGCATTCCAACAGTGCGGTATATTAAGGTATATTAAGACCTGGTGGCCAAGCATTGTAGGGGTAAGGTTTTTCGTCTGGTGTATCGGGCCTGGGGTGTAGGTCATTTTGCCCTGCACCTGGTCTGAGTTATCTGCTTGTCTATCTGCTTGTGCTGTCTGGGCCCTGCTGCTGCTTGGTGTTCGACTGTACTTTCCTAAATTTTAGTATAGTAGCTGTGTAGATGTACAGACCTGATAAAATTACCGAGAGTGATAAAATTGGTGCTAATGCTGGGCTTGGTGTGTGTTTTCCTAGTGTAAGGGTTTTATTTATTTTTTGCCTATGATGATCAAAATAGGGCTCTCTGTGGTTGTGATGTTCTTAAGGTAACACTAACTTTATGATCTATCTTACCTTGTGTCGCCTATTCCTTGTCTCCTTTAATCTCGTCTCTATCCTGTTATCCTGATTTTTTTCTTCTCAGGAACATATGGATTTCATAAAATGTTCAGAGTTCCTTTAGATCAGCGGTCCACAATTATTTGGCCTCTTGGCACATATGTCCGTTTACCAGATGGAGACATCCATGAAAGATATTTCAACTTGGCCTAGCCCAAACCAGGCCTTCAATACAACAGCTGCTAAAACAACAGATGATGGATGGAATGCAAAACAAATCAAACATTCTCCCCCAGTCACAGATATGGGTTTACTCCATCGTTCCTTTGCTCACCATGCCATTCCAGTTTGGACCCAGCCATATGCAAATCAGTCTTGACCCTGCTCCCCATGGGAACAGTCAAGCCCGAACTGCTAGGCCACGTCCTCCCTGGATCAGGAACAGACGTCCTCAGACCGGTTTTGGGGGTATCACACTTCATCAGCCAGGCTAGCTTGAATCTGGTGACATACCCTTCCAATGGGACCCACGTCTGGGCATACCCTTCCAACTTAGGGTGACAATTGCAAAAACAACTGATGATGGACGGAATGTGGAAAAATAATCAAACATTCTCCCCCAGTCACAGATCTGGGTTTAAACCCTCATTTTTTAGCTCACCATGCTATTCCAGTTTGGACCTACACCCAGATCTTTGTGACCAGGGGTGAATGTTGGCATTGTTCAGCATTCTGTCCATCATCTGTTCTTTATGTTTCAATACAAGTGGCCACTTAAATCCAATGAGCAGTTAACAAAAGTTATCGGCCCCTTTGAAATTGTGCTTTGTGTTTTTCCTTTTTTCTTTCTTTTTTTTTTTTAAACCTGGATTTTTCAGCTGCTGAAATTAACCAAACATTATGGTTTAAATTTGAGTACAAAATAAGAAATGCCAGGGAAATTGTAATTGGAATTACTGATCTCCCTGGTAATTCCTCATGTTTTTTTGTGGACACTCGAGGTCCAAATTGTAATGGGTGGAATTTTCCCTGCCTCTGGAGTTAGTGATATCTGTGGTGCATGTGTAGAGGCGCAGAAATAACAGAGCATTTCCCAGGCCACTCTGTAAAGAGAACCTACATTTGACGGGTGTCGTAAGATAAGTTTTCTCTATGTGTTTAGTACAGTGGGTGCAGATTTTGTGACCCTCCAGTTTCACCTAAGAGTCAGTTTTCTGTGCCTATTGAGCCACTGCTGGACTGGGATGGTGATATTTTTATGGCATTATGCTTGGATGTGTGAGCTAAGGTAATGTCCTGAAAGCAGGGCATAGCAGTGGAAGCTGATTGCTGGATGGATAAATGGATGGATGTATCAATGTATGGCTAGATGGACATTGGATGGATGGATGGATGGATGGATGGATGGATAAATGGATGGGTGGACCATGGATAAATGCATAAGTGGTTGGGTGGACAGCGGTTGGACGGACAGTTGATGGATGGAAGGATGATAGATAAATGGATGGATAAATGTGATGGACAGGTTGAAGCACACATAGTGTGTAAATTGATGGATAATTGGAGGTATAGAGTTGAGTAAATTGATGGATGGACGAATATAGTGAGTAAATTAATGGATTGAATGATAGAGTGAGTAAATCAATGGATTGACGGATAGAATAGATAAGTGGAGGGATCGAATGGATATAGATGGAGAAGGGGGTGTCGGATGTTAGTGGTTTGTTTTTGGGTAGGAATATTTCGCTGGAAAAAGGGGCTCGAGAAGTGATTGAGCCATGCCACCTAAATGAGTCTGGATCGCTTTTGCGGCTGCAATAGAATAATGCTCCTTTAGGGACCTATCCATAGCCATCAAACACATGGTTGATTTCTGTGCTTGTGTAGCGTAACATGGGAGGTCATTGCATATTTTTCCGGGGCCGATTTGAGTGTTCACCGATTTCTATCGAAACTGGACTAGAGTCGGCTCCACCGTGCCCTTGGCAGAGATGGACAAGATTCAAAAGTTTAGGTTTAAGTGCAATTTGTTAGTGGACTGGGTTACAGTAACTGGGACGAAGCCCTGAGATTTAAAACCGTGACCACCTTCTTGCATGGCGAGGGGTCTGGTATGGTGTCGTATATGACTGCGTCTCTGGGCGTGTACGTGTATCGCTAGTTGCATAGCGTATAGAATGTGTTTTTTTTTTATTCAGGATACATTGATTACATACTTGTAGTAGTAGGTTGTTGTTTCTTCTAGTAGGAAAAAATATATTTGTACTGCATGTGAAAACAGTGAGCTAATTTATTTGACTTAACCATATTATTTTGTAATACTTTTTTATACAATAAAAACAGCCCATCTTTTTTTTAAAGAGGTCAGGCTATCTAAGGAGCATACTACGTATATGGTCTGCCTGTGCGCGTTCAAAATGTAATGTTTGTCTGAGGAATATATTTCATATTGTTTACTCCTTTTTAAAACGCGTAATCAGTGGTTGAACGCTTCCTGTATCCTTTTAAAAGCATACAAATTCTCACTGTTTGCCCGACTTAGTAAACTTGTGCACCTTTGATGTAGGGACGTAAGAAACAAACGCAGCTTTGTCCGGTCACGTTTAAAGCATCAGGGTTTGCAGATGGGTTGGCGAATACTTTTGGATTCAAGTGGTTGGCGTCTCGTTCAATGAAGTCACTTCAGGCTTCTACTGTTCCTAGTTGACAAAGTTCTGCTGCAGAGCGTGTGCTGACTTTAAGCCATTTCTACTTGTAAACGCGTGCAGCCAGACACGTGATTCTGATGTCATCTTTAAAGCACCTCATAAAATGTGCATGTTTTTGCATAACTTTCTTTTGTTGCAAATACAAATACTTTATATTTACCTTGCCTTTTGGTTCGAAAAAAAATGCACTCCGGAACATTCCCTGGTACTTATTCACCCTACAGTAAGGACAAAGTATTTTTCTTGGCTGAAGATTTTGTTGAGCCGCTTGGGTTTAGGGTGGGACACTTCCTGTGTTTTCATTCATGCAGTCTGCATCGAGAGCTAGGAAAAGCGAGGAATTCACTTGCTGAAACTTCTGACTCGCAGACTGAATGTTTTATTATCAATCGCAGCAAAGATGACCTGTGCTATGTTTATTAGTAATACTGCTTTGGGTCTCTTTAGATTTGTTGTGGACGCATCGTTTGCCAGCAGTGTCCTGCCAGTAATGGGCTTACGCTTTCCTAATAAATTCCATGTCCAGGATGTTTTCTCTCCTTTCGCTCCCTCAGCAAGGATAGGCTGATGTGAATTGGCAAAGAGTATACCGGCTTTGAAGTACAGAACGCCTTCCTGCTTGTTATTGAACTTCATCTATGGGCTGCTCCCCAGCTCGGGCAGTGTCCGACGTGGAGCGATCATAGTATCGCCGAACTGTTCTCCTGATTTAACACCGACTCTATAACTACATTTTTCTCTTCTGAGTCAATTTCCCCTGCTTCTTAACATTTTCCGTGGTTTCATGTAGGGGCGTATTTTTTATATGACATAATTACTTTTTTTTTAAGCTAGAACGACAAAGACGTATCCCTTGTCATCCGTGATTTTCCCCTGACCACAGTTCCAAAAGTGGCGAAATGCACAGGGTGGAGAGTCTAACGCCCCAGTAACAAGTGTGAAGTCCAAGGCACTAAGAAGGATCAACACGCAACACATCATGCCAGCCAAATCTGGCTTTTTACAACCACAAATTCAGTGTTCATGCATTCCTGCGGAGGCACTCTTCAATTCATTCAAATATCTCTCAGCCATCCAGACCCAACCTGGACACCTCCCCCAACAAGCGCAACTCCCAAGAGCTCCAAGATCCAGATCGCTTCCAAGGCTACAAATACACAGAATGTCTTCAAAGTCTTCACACTAGATGACCCATTCACTGTCATCAAAACCATTAAAACAACATCCTAATTAAACATTCTCATACCTGTAGCATATCTCAAGGTGTTTTTTGCTCTTTTTGCTGAGGCTTGGTGCAAAAACAATGCTTTCATCAACCAAGGTCATTTCCCAGACACTCTAAAATGTGCCTAAATATCCCAATCAGTTCGAATGTATCAGAAAGCTACTGTCCCATCTATAATTTACCTTGATTAGGGAAGACTATAGAAAATGGATCTCCTCCCTTAGTATATCAAAGACGGAAACATATTCTGTCTCAGTCAGATTTCGGTGTGGCTCATAGAATTTAAACTGCTTCTTTAAAAATATTGGACACATCCGCTAAATGCCTGATGGCGGTGACATAAGTCTGTTTGTTCTGCATGATCCTACAACAGGGTTCAGCAAGGCTCCATCTTAGCCCTTACACTGGACCACGGGGTGAGCAGGAACTACTAGTCATGGGGACTGAGGCCTTTTACTCCATATCTCCCACAGCTGGCCTACTATGCATCCTGAGCAACTGAGCCAAGTGAAGTACCCTTCATCACTTGACTCGCAGTAGTAGCATGGGTCAAGCAGTCCAAGGCTTCGTTGGGGTTGTGGATACTTGGGGTGAACACAGGCTCACAACTCAATCGCACAGCAGCAATAAATGATTGTCCAGTCAAATTCTTGCTTTTATGAAAAAAAAGTATTTATTTTACAGCTACCACCACAAAGGGAAATACAACATTCACAAACAATGTCCACAGTCCATTGACATCAGCGCTCTAGTGTTTCTTAGGCAGCTCCCTGAGTCTCGCTCCCCCTTAGTTCTAGCGGTAGTCATTATTTCCTATTCACTGTATGCAACATTCACGTAAAACCTCACTATTCCCACAGACTCTGTTTAAAAGTCAAGTGTTCCAGTGCTGAAGCGCTATCTGGCAGGCAAGTTCCTCTGGGGCTGACTGGCCTGAAATCAGTCTGACCTGCGTCTGCAGGATCAGAGCAACCATAGTCCTTGAGTGCACCCCCTCCATAGGCCTTAGAGTTGCAGTGGCTGTCTCTGGTAAGTTCTTTGTATGCGACCCAGCTGGGCTGAACTTAGTAGACCTTAAATTCTTCATACGCAGTAATGCACCCTGTGTGACCAGAGGATCTTTGTTGCTCCTTCTCTGTAGGTAAGTTCTTTGTTCCTTCACATGGTGGTTTGGGAGGCCTCGGTCAGGTTAGTAGGGGGTCACTACAGCACCCTTACTCTGACGATCCTGACCAGGTCACATTTCTTGCCCCAGTGGCCTCTGGCTCTGACCTGATTGGCAAAGCATATTCCTTCACAGCTGCTTCTCCTGACATACTGGGTCTCTAGCTCAATCAATCAAACAGGGGTCTTGTAGAGCACAAGCTTGCCACCCTGGCGGTGGGGTCGCCAGGCACTTGACGGTTCGGCTGGTGATGACGGCCGAAGAGCCAAGACTTGAGCTGCTTTCTGAAGTCCTTCAAAGAAGGGGAGGTGCACAGGTGGAGGAAGAGGTTGTTCCAGGACTTGGTGGCGAGGTGGGAGAAGGAGCGACCTCCAAAGCATTTGCGGTGGATGTGGGGGACGTGGGACTGGGCGAGGGAGGCTGAGTGGAGTTCTCTTGTCGGTGGGTGGAATGTAAGGGGGTTGTTGATATAGGCAGATCTGGCGTTGTGGAGGGCCTTGCATGCGTGCATGAGGAGCTTGAAGAGGCATATTTGCTGGACAGGGAGCCAGTGGAGGGCCTGGAGATGGAGAGTGATGCTGGTTCTTCTGGGAAAGTAGAGTCTTGCTGCTGCATTCTGGATGGTCTGGAGGTGGTTCATGAGCTGTTTTGTGGTTCCGGCATTGAGTGTGTTGCCATGGTCAAGTCACCTGGAGATGAGGGCATGGGTGACTGTTTCCCTGGTAGAGATGGGGATCCATCAGAAGATCTTGTGTACCACTGCATAGGGCTTTGCCCCACTTGGTACGGCTGTCCCCTCACATGACCCATCCTAGCATACAGGGCCTCTGGTTCCTTACTGCGGTGACCTGTTTGGTTCTAAAAAAAAATCACAGCTCACTTCATGGTGCCCGCTTCTGGCATATGATGGTCTCCGATTTTCCCCACACATGGGCAGCGTCCCAATCGGTGCAGCAGCTGCCTCTTCCCACTTCACTAAGGGAATCCACTCAACAGGGTTCCCCACTGGATCTCGCTCCCTTCAACACTCTTCATATAGCACATCTGGTCTTCGCAAGCAAGCAGACAGATGGTGGTGCTCCAGGCTCATGGTCTTGGATTCCCTGAATGATGTCCCCTCTCCTAGCCGGATGACTAGCTGGCCTTCGTCCCCAGTCCTGGTCACACGTCTTGCAGTGCTTTTTGCGCAACCCGACTGGTTGCTTGACAGCTGACAGTTTTTGCTGTCTCAAGCTCCTTTCTTTTAGTTCATTATCCGGTACCAAATGTGATTTAGAATTTGCGTCTTTGAAGGCTATGTCGGTGGTCAGCTTCCTTTTCAAAGTGACCACTCATCTGCCCTCCCTTCCCTCAGAAAGCAGCCTGTCACAGCAGTAGTGACTCCAAAGCTAATATCCCCACAGCACAGAGCATGACAGTATCTAGAGTTCACATCAGGATGTCAGCCAGAGTGATTTGTGCATCAAAAGTTTAGCCCAAGGCCTCAGCCCTACTCGCTATGATTCTCTTATTAGTCTCATCCCTTATTTGTGAACCTCTTGCTCTGAATCAAAGAGCACTCTTTGAAGTGTACTGGGGGAGAGTGACTCGCCCTGTCTCCAGTGTGTTTCACCGATCTTACAGGACTGCAGCACTCCACATATCTGTCTGGGTGGATTCCTCTACCTCCTCTCCTCATGTTTCACCTTGCAGCTGTGGGTTTCCCCAAATGGAACCCAGATTCCTCCATGTACTGTTCAACTCATAGGCACATATTCAACCAGCATCTGCATATAACAAACACACCCTGCATCGTATTTCATTATCCCTGTAATGTACCGTTCCCAGGCACCCAGCACATGTACACCACACGTGCACTGCACAGCACTGTACGCCAAGGATGAGTTAAAAACCCAGCAGCGGAACTGTAAACGAGTGAGCCTATAGGCCTCTCACTAGTGACAAAGGTCAAAAGGACCTGATCACTACACTGTATGCTGCCACCATTGTGGTTGTGCTGCTTAACTCCTGGTGAAGGCAGTAGCTCCTCCACTATGAGGGTTGCATTTTGGGCACCCATCCAGGCCCAACAAGACTGCAATCCGTGAGACAGGCCTATCTCATGGCATACAGCATGATCTATGATTCCCTATGCCATCAGACATCAGCATTAGGGATCCAGACAGTTCAGTTGGGGCACTCAAGGCAGGGGTGCAGATCCATTACCATGCCGAGGACCTTTCCATCCTAACTTATTTTGTTGAAATATGTAAATGAACAGATGTTTTTTCAGCATGATGACACAAATAATACACAGATCTATCTGAACACTGCACACTTTTGGGCATCCTCACCTTTCGAACAGTCCTTCTGAAGAGTTAGAACTGGCTGAAGAATTTCCTCACTTTAAATCCAAAGAAGACTGAGTTCATCCTGTTGTCTCATAAGCTCAAGACATCCTTCAACCCTGACCTCTTTTTCACTGACATCTCCTCCCTTGCACTAAACACTTGGCATTGCTGTCCTTGTATGATACCTCATAAAAAAATCCCTTAATCAACTAACTTTCATCTCCAAATACTGAAAAACATGTAAGCCATTCTTGCAACTTGATTTTCTGAAAACTGCAACCCCTGCTCTAATTCTTTAACCTGTGAACTTAGATGCCCTTGCAAGGGCCTAGGTAGCAGTCTGCCCTTTTCCCTCAAATACCTGTATTATCAGCCACAATCTGATAGAGACTTATAGTTGCAGATTTCTTACCTCTGAGTTTTCCCTAGATGTCAGACTGGATCCTGAGCACTTTCATGAGCAGTAGCTCTGTGCGCCGTTAGGTGGCATCGATTGGCTCTGCATCCATCGTTGTCATCCGCGCCCGATATGACATTGGGGTTCCTATATATGTACACTGGCATCAGTTCTTTCTCTCTGCACCAGCTACCCCTTAGTCATTTTTTGACTGGCTTTTTTTTTTTTTACTTGCACTGCGGTTCCTGTCATTGGGCAATGTCCATGACGGATTTGCACCTTGTGTGTATTTGGTGCCTGGAGCGCGACCATGACCGAAAGTCTTGCTCGAGTGTCTGGCCAAGCACCTGAAGTCGTTGAGGGAGTGATCCCTGAAGCTGATGGTGGCCCGACGCTCGACTCCAAGTCGAGATCTTGGTTGAGAGGAAGGTCCTGGGATTGATCGCACTGTCCTCTATCATCGTTGTCCCACTCCAATGACCTCGGGTGATGGGGTAAGTCGAGGCACAGGAAGAAATCTAAGAAGTCAAAGCGTTCTTCGACTTCTCCTGGCCCCTTGGCCGATGAGATAAGGGAGCATTGAAGTTCTAGGCCTCGCTCTGTGGAGCATTGGCTGACTCCGCACCTTCCTGAGTTTCCGGGAGGAGTAGCAACTCTTGCCTCACTTATAGTTTTGTGAGGCCATACGCCTCATTTTTAGGCAATCAGACACCGCTGGAGTGCCTTTGCGCGCTGCAGAGTTGGAAAGGGCCCCTTCAGGTTTCATGCTGGTGGCTTCGGCCTTGGCACCGAGGGGCACCCATGGATCCAGTCCTGTATCTAGATTGATGTTGGTTCTACCACTCCAAATTTCCCTGGCGCCAGTGCCAATGCTCCCTGTGCCACCTGCGGGCAGCGCCATCCCCATTCTTACCCCCGAAAAGGAGCCAGATGGGTGTCGTAGGACGCTGACTCCGACGCCGGCAGGAGCCTTGCCTCCTCTGCCAGATTCTGAGTCCCTTTCTTATGGGTTAGGCTACGGTGAAGAATGTGAGAGGTCGCTGGACCCTTTAGAATACCAGCTCCAATAACCTTTCGATTGACGTACAGACTTGGGTGAAGTCAGAGGACTGGTTACTTCTCCAGGTACTGGCATGCTTTCTCCCACTATCGTGGCAACGGAAGAGGGAGCTTCCTATTCTGTGGTGGTGAGAAGAGCAGTTGAGGACCTTGAATTACCTTTGGTGGCCATTCAGACTAACCTTCTGACAGAGGTGCTTCAACCTGGAGCTTCTTTTTCAGAACCCATGTTCACATTTAATGAGGCCCTCGTTTATGTCCTGCTGGGTACCTGGTCCAAATCTAGCACAGGGGTTCCTGTGAACAGGCCAATTGCCTGCCGCCAACACCCTGCTCCAGGGGACCCAAGTTGTCTCACGCAACACCCCACCCCTGAGAGCTTGGTTATCCAAGCCTCCACTTCCAAGGGCACATTCCCTTCCATACCCCCTCTCCCCAGATAGGTAATCCAAAAGAAAGATTTTTTTTCTTCCACCAGCCTAGCATTGCTGTCCATGGACACCGCATACCTTTTGGACTGTTATTCCCACACGCTGTGGAAAACTGTTGTGCAAGTGCTGCCATTGGTCCCAGAGGATGCTCGGGCTGTAATAGTTGTTGCCGATGGAAGAGACACTCAAAGTTCACAATCACATGTGGACTGGACACGACCGACTCGATAGGCAGAGCAGTTTTGTCTACAGTATCCCTGAGGTGCCACTGTTGTCTGAAGACATCTGGCTTTTCAGGGGATGTCCAAGCTACTTTGATGGACATGCCCTTTGATGACACCCATCTTTTCGGAGATCAGGCAGACTCTGTACTCAAGTACTTAAAGGATTCTCAAGTTATCGCCTGGTCCTTGAGCCTTGCGTTAATCTTTCATCCCCCTTAGTCTGCCTTTCACCCCTTTCGTGGCTACGGAAGGGGCCTCCAACCGCATCCATTCACGACCAACCACTATGCTGCCCAGCCTCTGCATGGCTGGAGGTTCAGGATCCACCGACCTTGTGGATCAGGGAGCTAGCGGCCTGCCTAGTCAGCCACCACCTTCCCATGCAGCAGCCTCTACGCCATCCTAGTCTGACTCCCCCACCTAGGGCCAATTGGAGGCAGGATCTGCCATCACCTGCCCTACTGGCAATGCATCACGTCAGACTGGTGGGTTTTGCAGATAGTCCGAAGGGGCTACTCCCTCCCCTTCGAGATTACCCTTCCATCCATGCCATCATCCTACAATCGGATGGCGGTGGATCACTTGTCCCTTCTCTACAAGGAAGTTATGGCTGTCTTGTTCAAGAGTGCAGTCCTGTGGCAGAAGTAGGTTGTGGTTGCGGTTGCTATTCCCACTACTTTCTGGTACCATAAAGGAAAAGGGTCCTCCGCCATATCCTAGACCTTCAGACCCTCAATCTCTTCTTCAAGAAGGGGAAGTTCAAAATGCTCACTCTGGCTCAGGTTCTATCTGGCCTGGACCCAGGATACTGAATAGTAGCATTGGGCTTGCAGGAAGCTTATTTCCATATTCCCATCCTGCCTGCCCACAGATGTTACTTGCAGTTCACAGTGGTCCATGAGCACTTTCAGTTCAACATGTTCCCCTTTTGTCTTACCAGTGATCCTTGGGTGTTCACCAACATGATGGCAGTGGTCGCAGCTCATCTGCACAGATCACGTGTTTCAGTCTTCCTCCATCTCGACAACTGGCTGTTAAAGGCAGGCCACCTCCAGACTACAGTGGACCTCCTGCATTCGCTGGGGTTCATTAGAAATGTGCCGAAGTCAAACCTGACTCCCTCAGACGCTCCTTTTCTTTGGAGCTGTTCTGGACACAGTGCAGTTTCAGGCTTATCCTCCCAAGCGGCGGGTCCAGGATATTGAGGCTATGATACTGATGTTTCAGCCTCTGTCCTGGATTTGACTCTGAGGCTGCTGTGCCTCCTGGACTCCTGCTGGTGACACATGCCAGATGGCATATGCAGGCTCTGCAGTGGAACCTGAAGTTCCAGTGGGTGCAGCATCAGGGGAATCTCGCTGACAAAGTCCAGATCTCGGAGAGAGCTGTGCAAGGTCTGCAGTGCTGGTTAACGAACTGTGATTGGGTCAGAGGCAGATCCCTCTTCCTTTCCCAACCAGATCTGACAGTAGTGACAGATGCTTCACTTCTGGGATGGGGTGGTCATCTGAGAAAAGTGAAGATCAGAGCCATCTGGTCTCCTGCGGAATCCAGACTCCACACTAACCTTTTGGAGCTCTGTGTGACCCGGCTAGCATTGAAGACATTTCTTTCCTTTATCAAGGGTAAGATGATGCAGATGTTCACGGAAAACACCACCGCCAGGTGGTACTACAGCAAGCAGGGCGGGGTGGGGTCATGTACCCTTTGTCAGGTGGCTCTATGCCTCTGGGCATGGCGGGAAGAGCAGGGCATATCCCTGGTGGTTCAACATCTGGCGGGCTCTCTGAAAGACAGAGCATATGAAATCAACTGAAAAAGCTTAGTGAATCATGAATGGTATCTACATCAGAATGTGGTGCACATTCTTTCAGCAGTGGGGAGAACCTTGGTTAGAATTGTTTGCCTCTGCAGAGAACACACAATGTCAGTAGTTTTGCGTGCTGGAGTTTCCAAGGCAGCAATCACTCTGAGATGCTTTTTGTTTCGAGTGGAACTCGGGCCTCCTGTATGCCTTTCCGCCTATATTACTTCTACCCAGAGTTCTCAAGAAGATCAAGAAAGTCTGGGCCCAAGTAATTCTTGTGGCTCCAGACTAGGCATGGGAGAGTCTGATATCCCAAGCCGCTGAGCATGTCCATTGATCCTCTGATCAGACTGCCCTTTTGGGAGGATCTTCTGTCCTAGCCTTCCTTGTGGCATTACATCTGCCCACAGGGTGAATGAGCTGCAGGCATTGTCATCTAAGCTGCCCTACCTTTCTACCTATCCTGACAACGTGGAGCTTCACACTAGGGCTTATTTTCTGCCAAAAGTGGTTATGCCCTTACATATAGGCCAATCCTTTTATGCACCCCCACTCCCGTCTAAGAAAGCAGAGAGACTCCACTGCCTGGACCCAAAAAGAGTGTTGGCGTTCTACCTTGATCGTACATAAGATTTCCGGGTGGATGATCAACTCTTCGTCCCTTATGTGGGTGCGAAGAAAGGTCGGGCAGTGCAGAAGCGGACCATCCCCAGATGGGTGGCACTCTGCATTAAGATCTGCTATGCACTGGCCAAAAAGCAACCACCTGAAGGTTTGCGTGCTCATTCTACCACAGCTACAGCCACAACCACTGCGTTCGCATGTGGAGTTCTAGCCCTTGACATCTGTCAGGGGGCAACTTGGGCTTCTCCGCACGTTTACCAAATCTTACTGCCTGGACTGTCAGGTCCATAGGGACGAGTACTTTGTCCATTTGGTCCTGCAGGACTTTCTAGTATGATCTTGGTTTGCAGACTCACCTCTGTGGATGGTATTGCTTGGATAACTATCCAAAGACCAGGAATCTGCAACTAGAAGCCTATATCAGATGAACAAGTTACTTAACTTTTGGCAACTCCTTATCTGGTAGAGACAATATCGAATTGCAGATTCCTTACTGATCCTCCCCGCTCTGTGAACTGAATTCTAGGGGCATGGACTTCCATTTCAGGGCCTTAGTTTTGACGCACCAGTAGTGAGTGTTCTGCATGGCTCTGTGCTTCTGGCGTGGAAAAGAAATTGATGTCAGGGTGCCAGGTGGCGTCTATATAGGAACCCGCAACGTCTTATCTGGCGCGGACGACGGACATGGAGCTGATCAGTGCCACCTAACAGCGTGTAGGGATAATGCTCACATACATTCTTGGGATCCAGGCTGACACTTGGGGGTAATTCAAAGATAAGGAATCTGCAATGAGATATTGTCTATACCAGATAAGGCTTTACCAACGGTAAGTAAGTAACATGTTCCCCAGGCTTGTATCTTCATCAGAAAAATATGGCTACATTTCTTGAAGCCTAATTGAGCTACACGTGCTCCCCATTGAGGCCAGAATATATTTTAAATTGAGATGTCTAGCCTAGAAAGCAGTCCATCTTACCTGGCCAAGCTACCCAAGATATCTGGCGTCATGAGGAAGCTCAGAAGCAAAGACTAGCTTCTTGTGAAAATTCTCTTATTCAGAACTTCAGTGCTGTGCCTGAGTCATTCTCCGGAGCCGCTTCTGTCCTCTGCAACTCTCCACTTTTCTTCACCTCGTCTTCAACCCTTCAATTTTTAGCACTTCCCTGCCCACACCCGTCCTTCCCTCTTAGCTTTCCCCCTTCTCCCCAGCTCCCGTCCCACTTAATTCAACATGCTGCTTCCCTGACCTTCCCTCTCCTTGTAGATCTTTCTTTAGACATAGAAATACTTTTTCACTTTCTTCTGCAGAAAGTTTGCTGAGCCCCTAATTTGGATTAAGCGCAATCAAGACACTCAGTGCTGCCCCTTTAATTTATTTTTAATTTAACGTGTTTCCAACTTTCATCAGCTTGCAAAACAAGCTGGCATTGACACCAAAACCTTATTTAGACTTCTTCGGCATTTCGGTTGACGTCTTGATTAGATTGGCGACGCCTCCTCTGTCTCATAACTTGAGATTCCGTTCTTGTTTTCTAAAATGCATGGGTATTTTTTTCTTCCTGCGTCAAGTTTGACTGTCTTTACCACATGGCCCCTCTTGTTATTCCATAAAGTACTATTTTAATAGCCCCAAAACTTGTTTAGGTAGCAGACTAGGATTTTGTCCCTAAACGTTGTCCTTTTTCACTAATAGATTGTGACGGTCAAAGATCTTATCTCAATCTTTATGTCCCAAGTAAATAGTTTAAAAAAAAATTCTTACCAAATGGTAGCTCTTGACCTTCTGGAATTGATGCAGGCAAAATTGAATATGCCTATCCAATCGAAATATGCTTGCATCAATATTCTTACCCAAACTTTACAAGAAGTTCTGTAGATTTGGTACTGAAAGACAGCACCACTAACACAAGTATTTTTGTTTTGACTTCAGCTCTGCTTGGAGTGCTTTCTGAAGTCCTTATGACCCAGGTGCCCATCGACTTCTACAGGAGTTACTCGCATGTCTACAGAGAGCACCAGCAAACACTGAAACAAATTAACCACTGGTTGTACTCTAGAACTGCTCCCTATTTTGTTCTTTTAATGCGAACCGGATTTGGCAGAGGCCCATCTCTTTTAGTTTGCCTCAATTTTCCTCAGTCTTCCTCGGATTCCTGGTCTTAATATAGAACACGGTATGATTATGTAACCCTCCCTTCCTAAGCTGGGCAAGAGAGCCTGGTTCACTAACCGTTCACTTTTGCCCATTTCAAAAGTCCTGAATTAGTCATGGAGGAAAGATTACAGTTTTGTAAATAGGTTTTGGGAAGAAATATGAACCCACTCTTTACTATTAACTAGTGCCATGTCTTTCCTGATTTACCTAGTGGCTAGTCAGATAGTTTCTATATTGGCTACTGCTTTGCTGCTCAGTGTACGACATGGTCTTTTCCTTAAAGAATGAGGCAGTAAAGCACCAATGTAAAGTAGTGGCCCATTTGTGGTACTCAGCAATTCGCCATATTTGAGCATCAATTCCTGGATTTTTCAAGTCTGATGAAATGCTCGTTTTTGCCAGGGACTGCTTAGTAACTTAATTCCTATGAGATTGCTACTTACATATCTTCTTCCTTCCATTTTATTTAGCTTTGAAATCGATTCCCAAGCATTTGAGAAGGTACGGCATACAATATTGAAGAATAAGGAACAATCACGTTAATTCCAGTATCCTTAGTGGTGGTGCTTTCTCCTTTGCAGCACATATCACTGCATGCCCTCTGTATTCCGTAGTTCAACTGAATAGGGCACAAAAATATAAGGGAACTGAGTGTTGATGATAGATTACATCTGTATGGATGGCTAAAAAGTTTGCACTTCAGGTCAAGTGTACAATGGTCACACTGTTTTGGTGTTCTGAAATTACATTTTTATAGTTCATCTCGTCTCAACAGCAAGTTTGCCACAAAACTGGAAAGAAGGATGTTAATTATTAAGACTGACACGATTCTCAAGTATTTTTTTTCTGTCATTCAGAGAACGCAGGAAATGTGTGCGTAAATGCAAGATGGGCTGCTGGTGCGTCATTTTTTTGCCATATTCTGGAGTTTGCAAAAGCTGGTGGACTCGCACTTTCAGAAAGAAACTGAGGTTCATAGTGTCTTTGGTGTTAGATCCATCAGCCCCCATCCTTCTACCACATGCTAGCCAGGGAATGGAAGTTCAGCTTGAGTGTGGTTATGCATCTGCTTTTCATTACACGGAAAGCTTTATGTTGCAGGAAATCAGTCTATTTTGCTTGCTGAAAAAGAGTGGTAGGCGTTTGGAGCACTTTATCACAACATTGCACCACTTATTCCTACTTTTGTGGTTAGCCTTGAAGGGCAGTGTGGGAAAGACACTGCTAATATTGGTGAATATCCTTCCCACAATGGCAGTCTCGTGAGAACTAGTTCTTTACCCAGGCTTAATATTGTCTAAGATGCCCCCTTGTCGCTCACTTCCTACAGTAGCAAGAGCTGTCTAAGTCTCTTGAGTTTGTATCCCATTTCGACTTTTTGTCCGTGTAAATTGGACCGGCGTGGACAAAGCATGTTTAGACTCTTTATTGGTTATCACATTTCACAAGAACCAATGTAGCTAAAGTGCTTATTTCACCTGTTGAAGCTGATATCAGTAATATTTCTGAAATTAAAGAGTTGCATAATTTAGTTTTTCGTGCATCATTTGCATTAATTTTCTTTCAGATCTGTCGTTGTGGCAGACTATGCACCGTCGAGTTGATGTTCACCCGTTTTATATTGACTTACAACGTTGAAGTTAAATGAAATACTAGCACCTGCTTCTCTTGAAGACTTTAGTTTATGCTATATTTTATTTATCTCTTAATTTAAATGTTTAAAATCAATTCTGATACGTTTTGTCCTTAACTGTTACATTAACAAGTATTTGAAGTTACAGTCTGCTGTCAAAGTTTAGCTGCAATTAATTTCTTTCTGGTTTTCAAGCTTTTAGTTATCATTTTCTGTGATTTCAACCCCACAGTAGGCTGTTGGTGATTTTGCATAGAAGAATGTGCCCTGTGTTCTTAACCTGCTTGTGAGGATGCAGTTCAATGTTTGCTAAAGTTCTCTCTGGATTGTTACTGATTAGAAACTGTCTAGCCGTTTATTTTTATTCGCACTATTATACTTCACTATCTTGTGAATAGTTAGTGCATGGAGTTATCGGAGAGGGAGAGAGGGACTGCTGGTGTGGAGATTAATCTAACCAGTGGTTTTTTTTTATCTCTATCCAAAGTTAAGTCAGTCAGCATTTTATTTCGCTCTTATTTCTATACCACGTTTGCCTGAATGTCAGTAACGTTATCCAACAACACCTTGGAGGTACGAAAAGTTTGCTCTCGAGCGGCCCAGTGGTAATGCACATTACTATGGACTGAAATCTGGGCCTTTTAGCCCAACTTCTGTTGTGGCAGTGAAGATCGGACTGAAGAAGGAAATGGGAGTGAGGGCAAGGCGTTTAAAGACGAGCGATCCGCAGGCTACTTCTACATCCCTGAGGCACATATTGGTACTAAGCACTGCAGAAAAAATAGATATTTGCTGACCCTTTTCCTGATAGCTTGTCTATCAATCATTGTAATGATCCCAGTCCGGCTCAAAGGACATTTGGTTCCTATTTGAAGAAACGCTTTCATTATCTACCATTGTGTATTCTTGCATTATATTATCTGCGGTTTCCTTGTATGTGATCTATTCTAAAACCTTTATAAATAAACCTACCATAGACTGATGTTATACATTTACAATGTTCAATACTCAGAACAGTTAATGTCACTAATCCTGAGTGCGTGTGATTATTCAAATCGCCAGCAAAACCAGGACGTATCTTCTGTGTTACACCTGAACAAGAAAGTCAGTTGCTGGATATTTCAAAAATTGTTGCTGAAAAAAGACTGATGACCTGTGACACGGTTAGTGATCTTAGAGTGCTGGGCCACAGTGGCCATCAGGTTAATTATTGCAATGCCAAAAAGTGGGATTTGATACATCTATGACTTCCTTTTTAATAAGATCATTGGCTCTTGCCATTGTCCTTCTGTAGCCACGTTTAAGGCTCCTACCGTGGGTAGGCACTTTTTCAATCTTAACTTTTCACTGCTAAAAGGCGCTAATGCCTAGGAGTTGGTTGGAGTGGCCCTGGTAAGGGTATTATGTAATCATATGGGGTTTAAATGTAGGTATGGCTTACTTTTAACTTTCCTTTCTACACACACAATCTTGTCCATTTTTTTTATTTTGGTCTTTTACAACAAAAAGGCGATGTCCTTTGGCAAGTAATTGGTATATGTATTCCGAAAGAAGGGTGGCAGATCTTAAAACTATTGAGACTGTTGTATGTGCTGATTATTCAAGGCAGCCGGGCAGGGCCATAAGCTGGCATTAGTAGCTAATGTCTAAGGTTTTAAGAGTACTTCTGGCACTTTTCTACATTTTTGATATCGTCTCTACTTTCTAGACCAAAAACCAGGTGTGTTGTAGCATTTTTGTATGGTTTAATCTTTCAATCCATATTTGAGTAGTCTCAAACATAAGCAGCTGGTCTGGCCCAGTCAGAAGCTGAATGCATATCCTACTACTATTTTACTTCGGAATCTTTTATTATTGGCAAATACAAGATATCAACTCCGCGAAGCCAATGATATTCAGAAATGAAGAAAAACATTCCTACTTCAGCCTAACCACATTCGGATGGAGCTCAGAAACAGAGGGAAAGCACACTGACCACAGAGGTTTTATATTTAACTTGCAAAGTGCTGCTGGGTAATGACCAACATGTTGAACACTGTGGAAGAGAGCAATGAGGAAATCTGGCCAAGAAGGTAACGGCGAGAAGACAGAGAAATGGAGCAAAAGGGAATGGTGAGAAAGGAAGGGGCCACAGAAAGGGAGGTTGTAGAAGGGTAAAAAACAACTCCTCTGCGGCTGTAATATATGAGAAACTCAACTCATCCAAATCCATATCCCTATTATCTGTATCTAACGAGTTATAAAGCATTGTACACAGAACTGGATTCCCTGACCAACTTTTGTGGACTGCTTTGTAGGAGCAATGCCTCTGATGAACAAAAATATGCTGCTTGCTATTGTGAAAATATTTGCTGCAAAGCCACCTTCAGCCACAGGGGTAGATGTGCAGGAATAAATTATCCATGGCACATTGTATTGTGAGAGACCCTTGAACACAACCTGTGTAAAATCTGCACATATCAAGCCCTATGGATACTGTGTTTGTGTGTACTGCTTACAGCGCGTGGCCACATACTATGTTGTTTTCACTGTAACCTGGCAGGCCATGTCGTTCAGGTTGTGGAGATGGGATTGCTGCACAGATCACATTAATCTGTGCCTTAGTCAATGTTGTATATTTGTATTGCGTTTACAAAAGCTCATCATATCCCTCACAAGGGCTGGAGAGTATATGTCAATGGGTAGCAGGCTACATATGAGTGTGGTTGTCTAGAAGAGTGAGTTTGTGATGTGTCCCAAAAATCAAGCTTTTTCAATGTCACAGGAGTTGATTCAAGTTATGTTTCTTTCTTGTTTGTTTCTTTGCAAATAGCCCATTGTGAAAAAAACAAGTGAGTTAATACAATTGCGCATATAACTTTAGTGTCCGTATAGAGAGGTGTTGACTGCTTCTTCTGTATATATGTACGATGTTTTATTGTCTTGATTGCATGAGCGAGTGGTTCCTTGTTTGCTGCAAACAAGCTGTACGTGCAGTTGGTCGAGGCTACCTTCCTTGGTGATAATTTAGTCCTGATTATAGAGGTGATGGTGGTGCGTTGGTATGATCCTGCGTTTCATGTCTTTCATGCCACTCTATCGATGGAGTGGCTCTGTTTTAAAATGGCCATGTGCATAGTATCGAGCCCCAGTCCATGCTTTTCAATTCTGCAATCAAGGATACTTAGGCCCTCGGTGAATGTCTTGTGAGGTGTATGAAGAGGATATTTATTGCACGATCGTTATCTCCATGTTCTGTGGACTGTATTCAAAGTGTTTCATTATTTAAAAAATTGAAATTCACACAAAACATCAAAGATTGTTATGGTTTGCTACTGGGATCGCATGCTATGCTTTAATGTGGCTGAACAGGTCTTCTCTCGAAGGCATATCAATATTGTAATTCAATACCTAAATGTATATTTAAATGTATGCTTAGCTATGCGAGTAGAGCGTCTCCTGCCCCAGAGCATCATTTGACTTCCCCTGTGACACTGTTGCATGCCTAGTCCTTTCTACCCTATTTTGGTAATAGCCATGCCCTGTTTCATTTTCTTACAGTTTGTAACGTATCACTTGTGAAGTACTCCTGTAAAAGAAGTGGTCTCGACACGAAAAGACATATTTTGTCAATCTCGAAAAGCTCTGTGATCTTGTAAGCAGGCTCTTCTGCATTCACTGGGCTGAGGTCTTTATAAAGAGGCCACTCTGGTCATTAGAGAAGGAGTGCTTTTGTGACGAGGAAGATGTAGCAGGGATGCTATGGTTGGATCTCCTCGTGCCGTGAAGATGCTGTGTTCCTTAACCATCATTTCATGAATGACGTCAGCACAGCAGTCTGAAATTAAGTAAGAATATTACTAGATCATTCAGGGTAATTTGCGTCCGAAACAGCTGGCGGCAGGTAGAATGTATTAATTATGGCACTGGCCACTTTCTGAGAGTAGGTGTGTAAAAAGGATATGGCAATGCAGCTAGTTTGTGGTTACTTCGAGCTGCGTTTTTGGAGGCCGTTACTTATAGTTTGTACTGCTCCCAGCTGTCTATCTATATCGAGCAATCAGTGATTCACTGGTGTCATGTAGTCCACTTTGACATTTTCCCTTGTAGTCTTAAAAAAATATTTTAAGAGGCCATCCAGTGAAGGGAAAATAGTTTGTTTTTATAAATCCTGCCTCTCGATCGCCAACAGTTGGATACAATGCTGCTTTGTTTGACATCTGCTGGCGTTTTAAGATCCATCATGACCTGGTTCTTCAGATGGTCCCTTTAAATTTCCTATAGACTGTTGATTATGAAATGTGATGCCAGGCAGGCGTACTTGAAAGGCACCTCAGCTGGGTGATTGTTTTGCACACATTAAAGTGCCGATTCATACAAGGACCCTTCACACTTATGCACCGTGACACTACATATATTTCAAGGTTATAAATTGAGTTAAATATATAATTGCTATATGTATTTTCATGGACAGTTATGGTAGTTGATATTTTTGCTGCAATATTTTTGCAGGACAATATTATGGCCTCTAACCTGAATTAAGGTTTACTGGAGTTGTTATCTACAATGGTATTTTAAATGACTTTTTAACAGTAATTTAACTTGAAGAATTTCAAAAGCACTCACATTTCAGCATTTAATTATTTACTTTGACAACTCCTTGATGGTTGCTAGATAACTGGCAATGGCATGTTAAGAGAGACCTTCCACGCTGATAAGACAAAATTGAATAGGAACAATTTCCACCTAACTGATGATTCTCTTTGAATAAATAAAATGTTTGGGCAGATTGTCCGATATCATCAGTCAGGATGGCTGTTTTTTCTCAACATGATGATGGACTTTCAGAAACTTGCAGGAATAATCCCATTGGAAAACCTTAAGTGGAGGTTTAGGCATGGATCAACCTGATGGGACAGACTCCACTGGCACTATAGAGGTGCCTTCAGGGGAAAAACTGAGTGATGATGACAATGAGCATTAAGGTATCCTACACCTGTAGGAAGAAACATGGGAGGAATAGTAGTGACTACATGTGTATGAATGAGGAGAAGAATCAATGCAAGATGAATTATAAAAGAAACCTTAGCATAAACTCCATCTAGCACTATTGCATTGTAAAGGTTGCAGTGATGTTCCAGTATGGAAATATGTCAGCTACACAGGGAAAGGACTCTAGGCTTAAGGTAGACTTTTTTTTTAGCAAATAACTTTGCAGAAGCACAGCCTAGCAATGTGCTAAAAAGAAAGCAGAAGTTAAATAAATATGCTCATAAACAAAATGAGAGCCAGATTAGTGTAATTTTTCAAACCTCTTAGTGAAAGAAAAATCCAAATCTCAATGCTCAAGGTCGATGCTATGAACCACTGGGTTGAACACATTTAAGAGGCCAGAAATGTGACAGCATTGTCCAAATGATAGTCATCATCGAAACATAATGCAGCAATGGTAGGTGCCATTCCCCTACACTTATCTCACCCGAAAGGAACACTCTCCATATGTAGGACTGAACATTCAAAAGAAAACACTATTTGCAAGCAACAGTTCTAGATGTAGGAGAATTCAGCATTTTCAAAGTACGTTGCTGATGTACAAACATCTCTAAGACTGGGGGAAAAGGTGCAGTTTCCCCTTAGTGTTTCATCCCATATTTAGGTAAACCCATCAAAGAAGCACTGAAGCCCAAGGTGAGAAATGTTTTTCTGTTGACAGCAACGATCGTTTCCTAAACTTGTTGGTGAACAAGGACACTTGCGCCATTTAAGAAAACAAAAAAGTAACTGCTGCAGCTCATGTAACATGGGCCCTGTGTTTTGGGTCTCAATTCAACAATCAGCATTGCTACTTAATACACTTTGCCCGTGGGTTATTTAGTTGGGGGCCTCACTGCACACAAACTCTTAATACATTTGCCACAAGTGCCCACTAGTAACTTGGTGTCAAGGAAAGAATGTCTTCTGCATGGCACTCCTGTAATCATTTTTCAAGAGGCCATGTCATGTTCCAGAGGAACCCTGCTTTTTTACAGTTATTATTTAGAGGTCTACACAATCTTGAAAGTGCTTACACCTCCAAGGTTCGGTTACTGTTTCATTTCATCTCTGTTGACTTGACCATCCAATATGCCTACATTAGCCTTGAATACCCCCTTCCACTGAGGACTTTTTAAATCGTCTGTAATGTTTTATGTACATTTCTCACTGTCAATAAAATCTCCTCACCTTGAGTCCATGATGTTAGTTTGAAGTCATGCTTCTCCTTTGAGGTCATTCATTTGCCTTCTATCAGCAGCATGGTGGAAGGAGGCACTCCTCAAATACGCAGAAAGTTGCAAGTAAACACTGCTTCAAGCAGTAAAGTATCCTAAAGGAAAAGCACTGTTACCATCAGGTCTGCAGCCATATGTCATGTGAATGAGTGGTCTGAGCTGGGGCACCTGTGTGCTTCCTCCTGGAGAACACCACCTTTAGTCTTCTTGGTGTAATTGCCCTGGGCACCACTGGGGAACTCTTACCCACTCTGGTTAGCTGGAGACTGGACAGTTGGTCTTTTCCTATCCTCAGGTTGAAGTAGTCTCTGGCTTGGCATGTCAGCCGGTGTCCGATAAACTCTCCAGTCTGGCACCTACACTGTACAAATGCCATGATCTAAATACTGGGGTTAAGCACAGGGAATGGCTGAAGTCATTCACCATTTGCAGTAGGGTGTTATGCTTGACCTCTATGAATAAAAAAAACATTCTGGTGAGCAGACAGTCGCCTCTAGACTCAAGATGAGGCTGTATAAATATCATTCTATGTGCCCAGGCAGTGACAGCCTATGCTGGCTTCAGAGGGAATTATGTTTTTCCCCTGAGGTTCTGCAGAACTTCACTACCCCTTCCTCCAGTCTTCACCCCCTACACCTATTCTTCACCCTCTATCCCTCACAATTTCTGCTGTTCCTCCCCAAAAACACAAGAAACAATGGAACAAGAGGAAACTAAAGTTTAAAATGAGTTTTATCTAATGGGATACAGGTGGCCCCTGTACAGTTGGCCAGTCCTTGAGTATCTTAAAAATATGTATGAATACATCTTACAGGATCCTGAAAGGATAGAGAAACTAGTGTGTGTGTTGAAGAAGACAGAGAAGCAAACACTTGATAAGAGAATGCGGGTTAAATCATACTCGTCTCACGAGCAGTACAATGATGAAAATGTAGGGGGCTTTGCTTAAAGAAACGTTTAAAACACTGGGAAACCGTGAGTATACGATTAGGCCGACCTTTTAAAACAAGATCTATTAATTTTGTATTTTTTGTAAATATATTTTTTTAGCACTGTTGTACAGGAGCGACAGATGCTATGACATGGTCAACACTGGACGTGTTATTGTGCTGCTTTCCTTTCTCACTTTCAGCCATACTGCACAACAGCCACGCTGCTTTGCAATATGGCTAAAAACACATTGATAACGCAAATATATCGTACATACGTGAGAGCTGTTTATCTTTGTTTAAGTTTTTTTTTGTGGTGTGAGGGATGGAACAAACAATAACAGATTGGAGTAGGGTATAAGTGGTTGTCACTGGTAAGGGGGTGAGTGGGAAGGAATAATGGGCAAGAAATAAAGGGGCAAACAAATATGCAGAGGGCACAGGGCAAACAATTACAGCAAGCAATGACACAGGAGGGGCTAGGGAAAGCATCACTCAAACAATTATAGCATTTCTTCCTGTGCCCATCTTTGCTCAATTCAGGAAGAACTGCAACAACACGAAAGTGATAGATGGAATGCTTGAATCAATCTCAGCCACTGGCAGTCGCTTGGGGCCACATCCCAATCCATCGTTTCTGGCCCACCACGCCACCTCAGTTAGGACCCATCCTTATGAAAATCAGTTTTGTCCCTGCTTTAGTGGGAACAGTCCAGCCTGAACCGCAAAGCCAGGTCCTCCCTGAACTGTATCACAAGCAACCCTGGACCGGTTTTGTACTTATTATGGGCTCATCAGCTGTGTACAGCTTGGTTCCACTGACAGGAAGGTGGCATGGGTGCAATGTACGATAAATGTGTGACCCAAGCTTGCGTTTTTACATTGGATTTGACCCACAGTTGTGCTTGATGGAAATACAATTCTTGGAATTTAAATTTGTATATTTGAAAATCTGACCCCTGTTTTATGCTCCAGGTCCCTCTGGCTGCAGCATCACTGGTGGAATGTGAACATAAAAACCACAGGAACGTGTCTGTTTCTGAACCAGACCCGACCCTGTCTGTCTGTGGATTTCGAATGTAAGCATTGCTGTTGAAATCATCATTTTAAAATTGTACAAAAAATGCTGCTTTCACTAGTCTCCAATAGGTGAGGATCATTCAACCCACTGGCATTTTAACTAAAGTCGGAGGAGATCTTTCACGACCACCACTTCAAAGGCTTAAGTGCTTGCTCCTAGTTTTGACATAATGTTCCTAGTTGAGACATAAAATGCAAATGTGTATTTCCAAAGTCATACTCAAACTCAGCGTGTATTTTTGCCCTTTCCTTCAGAAAAATTCATCACACAAAGACCTGGCGATGATGGTAAAATATGCATATTCGGTGTGGACCGAATAATAACAGAATGGCCCTGACCCCCAACGTCCGGGAGCAGAAAGCCCGCTGCCATATGCTGAATTGCACACTATTGTCTACCCTGAGCCTAGGAACTGGGACCATGGTCCTCTCAGCCTCTGGGAGACTGGTGATTATTAGTGGGGTCTTTGCTGGGTTTCTTTATTTATAGGAGTCTGAAAGACACCCAAAGGTGCAGAGCACTGGCCTAAAATTAAATTAAGCAAAGGGCTCCAATGCTAGTGGAGGCAGGGCCTGGTTCTCAGCATCTTGGTCTGGCAAGACTTTACCTCAGGAACAGGAAGTCTTCAATGACACAGTATGGTGTTGTGCGGGCCTCCCTTCATACAAAAGCAGTGGGCAAGCAATGACACAGGAGGGGGTAGCAACAACTATGGAGCAAGCGAAGATGCGGGAGAGGGCGTACAACAGGCAAGCAATAATGACTTGAGGGGGGGGACAAGCAACAGGCAATGGAGGAAGGGAAAAAAAGTACCTCAATTCCAGCGTAAGCAGCAGAAGGACACTAATCAAAAAGAAACAATCATCTGTGCTCCAGGGAAAGAAGAAAGGAATGAAGAGAAAGTGAAACTGGCCTGTCCTGACCAGTCAGGAGCCAGCAAGTAAGAGTGACAATGAAGGTCGAATGGTAAGCAGGGGGCAGTCTCCAGGCACTTCTAGGTAACAATGTCTCGCAAGTGACAGGTGAGACTTAAAAACTACTGCACGTTTCTTTATGTCCAGTGCTTCTCAGTGGGTCACACCTGAAAGATAGTTAAAGTGCAGTTACAGACTGCACAGTTTCGGATTACCTTCTAATTATTAGTGCAAATTGGGGGCTGCTGGAAACCAGCACAAAAATTGCCTCGAAGTCTGGCCTTGGAAGGTCTCCAATCAGATCAATAATTTTTGCAAGCATAAAAAATACACATTAGGAACTATAAAAAGTACAAACTCTATAGTCTAAATGGTGTGCATGGGGTTGCAAAAAGTGGGCAATTACCCATAGCAAAAATAATTTTAAAAAATGAAAGAAAAGTTGAAAAGAAAATTGAGATTGACTCGGCAGAATCAACACTGAAGTTGGCTCATTTTTTAAATGCCTTTTAAAATCTAATGATCAGTCTTGTAGATGAACAATTATGTTGAAGAACGCTTGTGCAAGTGTTACTTGACACAGCTTGCGGTAATGTTTTCTCTTCAAGACGATTTGGCACATTTGAATAAGGGCGTCATTGAGGGTTCCTGAGCAGCACCTGCCATATTTCAAAATAAGCTGACTACTTTTTAGTTGGATGTCCACAAGCAAAAGGCCATCAATCACAGTGAGTGTTGAAAAGGACCGAAGCATTGCCGCATGCTGTTGTGGGCAGAAGGAAAACGTGAATGAATCTTAAACAGCTCAGTGGATGAATAGGCCTTAACAAAAGTATGTTATGCATGAATGCATGTTTGTTTCTGTGCATATATATTTGTGGCCCAGGAACAGGTTATTTGGAACACCTGTATTAATAAGCAGCTTCGCCCGTGTTTTATTACAGTGCAAAGGTGTTATTACCTTAGTAGAGTGTAAGAGACTTGATAAAATACTGCTTAATTTGCCTTGGGTTCAGTTCTAGAATCACTGTACAGAAGAAGACAAATCGGACCATATAAGGCCTAAGTAATGCCACTTTTATCTCACTATTCCCAGTTCTTAGTTGAGTTTAAGCACCATTTAGAACTTTAGCCCTCCCCATACTTTATACTTTACATAAATAATAGTATGACCCTAGGCCGGTCCTAATGAAGTAAACAATAAAAAGATACGCTTAATAGGGGCTGTGGAGTCTAGTGTTTTACACTATGCTGAAATGATAAGAAATATCTTGGTATCAAGTTGTGTGTGTTTTTTTTTTTAACCTAACATTAAGGATCTGAACTCTGATTTTGAAAGATTTCATCATGATAACTAGTTTAAAACATACCTACTAGACATTTGAAAAACGAAGTCGCTAAACTTCTCCAATAGTCTTATTACAAGTGCAAACTTTGAGTGAGGGACACACCTCCACAGATTACTTGGCATCTTTCAGTTGAATTGTGATTACCATTGTTCATACTCACTTTAAGAAATAAGAATGCTGGGCCTTTGGGTGGAGTGCTCCGGAAACGGATTACCCTTTAGAATGAGCGGTGCCGGCTGATTGCTTCCCTGCCTGTGGTTACGCATTTGAGGCCGCGCATTCATGAGACCGATCCAGGGGAAGGAAGGAAAAAGTGTTCACAGAGGGAAAGAATGCGGAAAGAAGCCCTGTGCTGGTTTATTTTCCGGTCTGTGAAAAACAGACTGTACAACTGCATATAATGTAATTAATTTAAAATAAACCACGCGCTATAGTTTCCTTATATAAGAATTAATTTACACCAAACCCCAGATTTAGTGACGCTTACTGGTGTGTTACATCTGAAATGCTCAGATTACGGTCCTCTAAAAGGGGTAATAAATAGGAAGAGTGATGCTGCAGAACATGCCTTCATTTTCTTCAGCTAAAGTTGAAAACACCATTTTGCTTGATTATCATCACCCTATGACTTATTCTTTGTTGTTGCATTGCATGAAATAAAATAGCATCCTGCAAACAAATAGGGGAGTTGATAAAAGGTTTAATGTTATTGGAGCAACTATTAACATATGTGTGGTACAAAGTAGTGATTAGGGTTAGACAAAAATGGAAAGTGGTCAGCCGAGCCCTGCTGTACATCAGTCTCCATGGGACCTGTGTTAGCAGTATCATTGTCACCAATCAATAATATGATGGCTAACTTCCAGTCTGGTTTTAAAACTGTCTGCAACATCGAAACGCCAACTTTAAAGATGGAGTGCCCATGTACTTGACACCACCTCTCAGATCTCTCGACTACCTTGACACTATTGACCACCGCATGGATACTGAAACACGGTTCTAACTTGGTTTGAATCTTTCCTGACTGATGCGTACCAACTGGTGAAGCACTACTAACTTGTGCTTAGGAGTTCCTGAAGGCTCCATCCAATTTGATTTAACTCTTACATGGAGCCTATAAGCCTGATCCTTCTCAGCTTTGGTATTGCTCTTCACCAAGATGCGGATGACACTTCATTCTATCTAAAGATTTTTAAAAATACCTAGCATCCTCTTCCTCAGAAATTATTACCTACAGTCATAGTTTCGTGAGGACTTTCTTCTTTAAATCCCCACGAAAAATAATTTCCCCTTTTCTCCTCCTCTACCAAAAGCAGATTTATGCCAAGTTAATTAACTTTCTAAAACTAGAAGGCTGTGTGCTTGCCCAAGCTCAACAGCCAGATCTCCTTGTTTCACAATTGACTCAATTGTATTCCTCATTTTAGCAAGTAGAGTAAATCTGTGAACTTTCATCTCCATACCTTATTTATTTCAAAACATATGTTTTAACACACAGCTGGCTGCAGTTCCTCAATCTTATCAATCTTCTCCATCTCAACTGAGTATGTGGGTAGTGAAGAAGCCTGTGGTCTATTGAGACACCTTCCCCATATAGGCCTGGGAACCGGCAGCTATAGCTAAGTCAAACATAATACAGTGGCAGTCATCTGGCTGGAACCTCCCTCTAACGTACAGGGAGCAGAGAGATATTTTAAAATAAACAGCTAGTGTTCTGAGAAGTGTGCCCATTTAAAAATACGTATGTTTCTGTGAAATGTTAGAGACTCGATGTACCACTTTGTGCCAGAAAGCCTAGCTTGTCGCAGACTTGAACAAAGCACAGAGTGAAAAAATGTTGTGCTAAGAAATGTAAATGCATTCCTAGGTGAAAGAACAGCAAGATAGAGGAAAATAAAACCTCACCACAGATGTGATTTTCTAAAAGAATAAAATGAAATGCAACTAGGCTAGAGGGCACAGGCAACCGGCCTAACTGCTAAAATAACGTGCCCAAAAACACAACTAAAATGACTACACTACAAATCTTCACTGCTCCAAGGTAACCCTTCCTTCTCCGTTGTGACACCTTTAGCTTGAGACTCTCTTCATTAATACCTCAGAACACTGGCAGCAATCACTAGCTTCTAGAAACAATTAAAGGCCCCTCTATTAAGACAATACATACTGTCGTGCAACATTAAATGCTCTGTCTTTAATCTCCAGTACATTTTTAACTATTATGATGTTCTGCCCCCTTCCCCATCTCGATGCAACATTAGAATGTTTCACTGTAAAGCACCTTTGTACAGACTAGCTGCAGGTGCGCTACGTAAACATTAAAAATAAAGAAATTGGCCCAACTTAATGATGTTACCAGCCCATTCGCCATTTCTTTTGGCTTACATATTACTATACCTCTTCCTTACTAGGCTTGCCCCCATACCGCACTCATTTAAGATGCCACTTGCACTGTACAAAAGCACGGTAAGACACCTATTTACTTTCAACTCCCCATGCAGTAGCCTGTATGTCCTATGCCACTTAACTGCGATATGAAGAAACAGGCAAAACTATTAGCCATAAAGCTGAGCAGGGTGATGGAGTTACTGATGCATAAGAATCCGTTCTCTCAGGTCCATATGCGAAAACTAACGCATTTAATTTTGAAAGGTACTGCTATTCCTTGACTCTGAGAAAGTGTTTGACCAGTTGGAATGCCCGTACCTGTTAATGACATTTTGGCCTACAGTCCAAATTATAACAAACCTACAGGGCAGATCGTTTGCAATGGTTTTATGTCAAAAACACCATGCAGATCTGCAGAGGCACTAGGCAGTGGTGCCCTTTATCACCAATGCTTTTGCTCCTGGCCTTGGAACACATAGCCATCCCCATAATGATGTCCCCTGGATCTCTGGGACCAGTACTGCAGTGAGCGAGTTCAAGCTAATGTTATACGCAAACGATGTTGTAATAACAATCAGGAACCTGAAAACCTTGATCCCAACCCTGGTGAAGCTTATTGGTGATTTTTCCAGCTTCCCAGGTTATAAAATAAACTGATCTAAGAGCAAGGATGTGCCCATGACACCTTCTACGACCAGCTTGGCCTCGGGTAACCTCCCACAACTTAGCTACACTGTAACTATCGCTATTAAGACCCTTGATATCACTTCTTGTCCCTAGTAGCAGGCCAGACTCCGTCCACTCCCCATTAACAGTATACATGTACCCTTTCTGTCTTCTACATTACATGACAAGTACACTACTGAAATCCTCCTTTTACCACCTCACTAAGACCATCCACTTGGTCTGGTAGTCTCTTTCAGTAAATCCCATTTTTTGTTTCTAATAGTATGCTTAAGCAGTTGGTGTAATTCTATACACTTGCTTTACATTTGAGATCACCTTAAATATGGGAACTACCATGATTTAAGTAGATGTAAAACATTTTCTACTATATTTAGTAAATATAGACTTGATGCAGTTTTACTGCATATCAGTGTGGTGGTATTTTTTGAAGATCATTGAAGGTTTGGGGTTTGGTTTAAGTTATAGGTGTTACATTCCTATTAGATTCTTTAGATTGTATCTCTGTGCTCTGAACATCACATTGTACATAAGCAAGTGGCTGTAGGTGTTACCAGAAGCTAGCACCTCGGAATGCGTGGCCTATGTGATTGTATGTAGTGAGCAGGTGTTTTTAAGGTGGATGGGGAAGGAGCAGTGGAGTGTAAATGACACCCGTTTGTAGCTCTGGCATCAGTATTTCACATTGTGTAAAAGTGGTGTGTGAGATTTTTTGAAGGCTGCTAAAAAGAACAACCAGTCTGATCTACAAATGGACACTTGGTTTTGAGGCAATTGAGTTAGTGAAGGATTCTGGTATTGAGACAGTTGTGTAGGTACTATGGGTGAGTCTGCATCTGATGTAAAGCTACAGGAAGCCGCAAACAAGAGATTGTTTGTGAAAAGTGTGCAATCTTTTCACTGCGGTTTGCAAGCTGACTAAAATTTCACCTAATTAAAATGTGCTGCAGTTCGAGGTGGTGAATTGTCGGATGACATTTGGAGGGTCCCCCCCAAACCTAACAAAAACAAGCATTTGCAATGCAATGGGTCTTGCATTTGCTCGAGTTAGACCTATTAGCGTTGTAAACTCCTAATCCAACTTTTCTTGCCACATAAATTGAAAATTGAAAGTAAAACAGTTTCACATAAGCGAGCCGATTCACAGCACCACGGCCACTATAAGAATCGGCGATAAGGAGAGACACAAAAGGAAAAAGAAGTTTGCTCGTAGTTAAACTTATCGGCGAAAGTACAATTAGCCATTGTTGGACCTGGCCCTTTTACAAGTCATTCCCCAGACTTTTTGCCTTTTGCCACCTTATTTTTCTGACCTTTGTTGGCTGACGTTTTGACTCTGAGCAGTTTTTCACTGCTAACCAGTGCTAAAGTGCATGTGCTCTCCCTTACAAAATTGGTATAATTGGATTATACCTAATTGGCATATTTAATTTACCTATAAGTCCCTTGTAAAGTGGTATCCCTATACCCAGGGCCTGGAAATTAAATGCTACTAGTGGGCCTGCAGCGCTGCTTGCGCCACCCACTGAAGTAGCCTGTCAAACCTATTTAAGGCCTGCTAGCGCAGAGCCTGTGTGTGCAGTTTTCTGCGAGAGGGTCCTGGCATCTAAATTTACTTGCCAGGCCCAGAACTCCCCTTTACTACATGTAAGTCACCCCTAAGGTACGCCCTAGCCTTTGGGCAGGGTGCCATGTATGTAGAAGGCAGGACATGTGCCATGTTGCGTGGCCTGTCCTGGTAGTGACAAACAGCCTAACTTGGTGTCTCACTGGTGTGAGTGCTGCCTCCTCATAGGATTGCATTGGAAATGCCCTGCCATATGTGTAAGGGGTATTGTCTGATTTATGAGGAGTAGCGTAGGCATGTTTGGTATTGTTGTGATAGTAGTGAGAAATGCTGCTTACTGATGTGGGTGTATTTTTTATTACTATCACAGAAATGCCACTTCTAGAAAGAGCGCATTTATCTGTGCTTATGACTTTGGTGTTTTGCAGCTTGCCTCCAATCCACGTCTGGGCAGACTGACAGTTGGGGCTTTGTACATACTTCTCAGACAGCCTGAACAGAGGGAGGGTGGAGGTGTCACAGAGGCGCATCTACATATTGTAAAGCCTTCCTGGGCTGAGAGAAGGGAGAGGCGGGGCACACCTGCATTTGTAAAGGCTGTGCCCTGGCCTCACACAATAGGGTCGTTAACCCCCCACTGATGTTTGGAGACTGTGCTGAAAGGAGAGAGGGGGCACTCCCAGAACCAGTTGTAACTGGCTGGAACCTCCTCTCCCTACCATTGCAAAACATTGTAAGGACTGAGTATAAGTATAGGAGAATTTTCCCCACAATTTGGAGGCTCTTAATCATCTTGGAACTGGACACAGAAATGCTGGAAGAACTCACCAGGAACCGCCATGGACTGCTGCTGCTGTGCTGACCTGTGACCTGCTTGGTCACTGAAGGGGACTTTTCTCTTGCTGCATGCCCCTTGTGCTGGCCTGTTGCTGAGCCCTCCACCTGTGGACCTTTCTTTTGGACTTAGTCCCCCAGGGGCAGGGTGCTGTGGCCCCTGACCCCTGCAACCACCGTTTTTTAGCGCTGTCCCTTGAAGTGGGTAGCGCTTGAAGAGTGCCGTGCTTTGGGCCCCTGGTGCCTCAGGAGTGCTGTAGAGTTATTTTTCATAGCGTTTGGGAGCGCTTTTCCCACCGCTAAAAATCACCGCCGCAGCCCTGCCTTCGAAAAGAGCCCTTGTGCTTTTGTAAGCGCTCCCCTGCTGCTAGGAATCACCGCCGCAGCCTGGCTTCCCTTGTGCTTTGCGCGCTGCCTCCGGTGCCCCCAAGGCACCAACAAACTCGCTGGAAGGAGCGAGCCGCTCCTGACGTGCCCCCGGGAGCGCGAATCTGGACCCGTGCCCCCGGGGCACTGGTTGACACTGCTCCACGTGGGAGCAAACCTCAGCCGGAGGTGGAGAGCTGAAACTCCTCCGGAGCAGCGCGACCTCCGCTGCTGTACTTCGAGGTCGTGGGCTGGAGGAGGCCTCGTCTGAGGCCCCCGCGCCGCAAGACCTTGCTGCCCTCAGTATTGCAGGGCCCGGTTATGGAAAGGGAGTTCCTTTCCCTCCTGGCCACTGCCTAAGGGGCACGATCGCCCTGTACTGTCTTTTGGGCAATAGTTTGGCTCCCCCCCACCCCCCATTGTGGAGGGCCAGTCGAGGCCCGGGGGACGGGCCTACAAGGATCGCAGGTCCCCAGAGGGGCCCGTTCTTTTCTCTGTAGAGAGGGTGCAGACCGCCCCTCTCTCCCAAGAGACCTGCGTGGCCCCCGTTTTCACGCATAGGAGCGCCGGGGGCCCCCCATACTCCTCCTCCCAGGCACTAGGAGTGCCCTTTTCCCCCAGAAACAGGTACTCTCTTGGCATACTTCTTTTTCCAGTGTTCTTGCTATGGGCATTAGGGATGTATGTTTTTCATGACCTTGCATATATGTGCTAATGTTCCTTTTATGGGCATGTCTAGCTGATATGTATTTTTATGATTTGTAATATGTTCTCTAATATTCCTTCTATGGGTATTTTCCTTGCATGTGCATAGGACGTTTACTGTAATTCCTGACTACTGCTCATGTTGCAGAATCCTGAGTACTTACGTGTTCTAATGTGACAACTGCATATTCTTTCAGAGTATTAGAAACTTGTGTAACGATCTGACAACTGCTAAGGTAGCAGGGTATTACTTACGTGTGATGTTGGTCTAATTATGTTTTGTGCAATACAGTTTATTTTTACGTAGCTCAGTGTTGTGTTTACTTTGTGGTGTACATTTTGCGTCACGTGTGTTGTGTTTGTTGTGCAAACGCTTTACACATTGCCTCTGGGATAGGCCTGACTGCTCGTGCCAAGCTACCAAGGGGGTGAGCAGGGGTTATCTTGGACGTGTAACTCCCTTGCCCTGACTAGAGTGGGTAGGTTCTGACTGGCTGAGGTGCATACCCTAACCAACCAGACACCCCATCTCTAACAGCCATGTAACAGGGCCGATGTCCAAGGTGGTAACAAAACCTCCCCAAGGAGGGACACAGGTAAACTATTTACCAATGTCATCAAATGATTTTTGAAGAGCAAGCCCACAAACGAGTGGTAGTGATGGGTGTGAGGTGGGCGTTGTTAAAAGTCCAGATACATACCAACATGTCGGAAAAGCTTGACCTAAAAAATAGCCCGCTAGGGGCAAATACCGGCGTCAGCAGTGACTCAGTGTTTGTCCTGCAGTGAAATGTCTGCAAATCTTTGTGAAGGGCCTCATCTGCCACTAATAAGGAGCTTCTGGACTGCTGTTGTCCCTGGCCAAAATTATGAAGTTGCCCCTTTCTGCCATATACATGATCCTGAATTATTCTCTGTAGTAAAATGTGCAGTGCTCCCTTGCTTTCCAACTTTGTAGAATTCTAGGCTTCACCTCAAATGCTTTTGGCTTAATACATTTTTAATAATATTAAAGCAGTAATGGAATGTAAAAATGACAATATTGTTTCCCTGTTGTGGTGTTAAACACTGATAATGTTATATATGAACCACAGGGAGGTCCCATAGCTCAGTTACTTGTCTCTAATTAACTGTACACCACTGCTATTTTGTAGTACCTCAAAGGGTCTTATATGAATTCTGAATGGCAAGTCAGTTCTTGCAATTTAACTCCTCTAAGACCGTCTATCTCCTTGTTAGCACCAAAAGCTAAATCACTATATCAATAAATGGCTCTAAGTTACCTGTGCACCCTTAGCTTAACCCTTGACTGGGCTTTGTACACAATGTAAAACTCTGGAATTGCCCAAGTTCACAGATTAAGGAAATGAAAATGCTTTATAACAATATTGTGTTTTAGATCTCTTATCGAAGTGCTGGTATGATACAGGTTATATTAGGTCTTTCTTAGGGGATGTTGAACCACTTAGGAGAGAGCGTACCATGTAGCAGGCAGTATTGTTTTTTTTCATACTGCCACCCTGTCCCACTGCCAGTTCAGTGGTAATATATTATCCATTGTAGACAGTAGTATAGCTTTTGAAATATTTATTTTTAAGATAGCTTATCCATTTATTTGATTTGGTGGCTTGGCGGTTGCCTTGCAAGACGTTTTGCAGAAGAGAAAATTACATGTTGGCTTTACATTTTAGAGGCATGATTGCTGTCTGTGATTTTGGGTATGTCCATTAGAAAGGACTTGCAAAATTAAAACAATTGTGCAAGTAAAAACATCTCTTGCTCTGTGTTTTTAGCCAAGACAAATAAACATTTACATGAATTGTTAATGAGATCAGAAATGCGAGTTCAATCCAAGGTAGATTTTATTATAAAGTGTCTAAGCAATTCTGGTCCAATTAGATTAACAATACCATATGTATATCAATAATCTGAATTGGCTGGGTGGGGGGAGGGTAAAATGGTAAGAGTCTTTTTGATAAAAAATGACAACTCCAGCACTGTTCTTACTAATAGGTCGGGTTGCCTGGGCACCTGTGTAGTCAGTTGAGCATCCATCATTTGGTACTGGATCAGACCAAGGTTTGACCCACGTTACCATGAGAAATAGCAGGTCTAATGTGAGGTCGTCTAATAGATCATAGAGTTCAGTAGAGTGTTTGAAAATGTCTCTTAATCAGCACAGATTTTTTAATCTGAAGGACTTTGAATAGCGATAATTCTCTATTGTAGACAGAAGCTAAAAAAGTATAGAGAGACCTCAGAGTATTAGACAGTTATTTGGATAGGGGCCAAGCATAGCGTGCGATGCATTCTGTTTTTGTAAATACTTTATTTAGGTTTTCATGAACATAAATGAACTAGCCAGGATAGTCAGATCCCATATAGTACAGATAGAGGTGCTACCACAACGTACAGGGAGTGCAGAATTATTAGGCAAATTAGTATTTTGACCACATCATCCTCTTTATGCATGTTGTCTTACTCCAAGCTGTATAGGCTCGAAAGCCTACTACCAATTAAGCATATTAGGTGATGTGCATCTCTGTAATGAGAAGGGGTGTGGTCTAATGACATCAACACCCTATATCAGGTGTGCATAATTATTAGGCAACTTCCTTTCCTTTGGCAAAATGGGTCAAAAGAAGGACTTGACAGTCTCCGAAAAGTCAAAAATAGTGAGATATCTTGCAGAGGGATGCAGGACTCTTAAAATTGCAAAGCTTCTGAAGCATGATCATCGAACAATCAAGCGTTTCATTCAAAATAGTCAACAGGGTCGCAAGAAGCGTGTGGAAAAACCAAGGCGCAAAATAACTGCCCATGAACTGAGAAAAGTCAAGCGTGCAGCTGCCACGATGCCACTTGCCACCAGTTTGGCCATATTTCAGAGCTGCAACATCACTGGAGTGCCCAAAAGCACAAGGTGTGCAATACTCAGAGACATGGCCAAGGTAAGAAAGGCTGAAAGACGACCACCACTGAACAAGACACACAAGCTGAAACGTCAAGACTGGGCCAATAAATATCTCAAGACTGATTTTTCTAAGGTTTTATGGACTGATGAAATGAGAGTGAGTCTTGATGGGCCAGATGGATGGGCCCGTGGCTGGATTGGTAAAGGGCAGAGAGCTCCAGTCCGACTCAGACGCCAGCAAGGTGGAGGTGGAGTACTGGTTTGGGCTGGTATCATCAAAGATGAGCTTGTGGGGCCTTTTCGGGTTGAGGATGGAGTCAAGCTCAACTCCCAGTCCTACTGCCAGTTCCTGGAAGACACCTTCTTCAAGCAGTGGTACAGGAAGAAGTCTGCATCCTTCAAGAAAAACATGATTTTCATGCAGGACAATGCTCCATCACACGCGTCCAAGTACTCCACAGCGTGGCTGGCAAGAAAGGGTATAAAAGAAGGAAATCTAATGACATGGCCTCCTTGTTCACCTGATCTGAACCCCATTGAGAACCTGTGGTCCATCATCAAATGTGAGATTTACAAGGAGGGAAAACAGTACACCTCTCTGAACAGTGTCTGGGAGGCTGTGGTTGCTGCTGCACGCAATGTTGATGGTGAACAGATCAAAACACTGACAGAATCCATGGATGGCAGGCTTTTGAGTGTCCTTGCAAAGAAAGGTGGCTATATTGGTCACTGATTTGTTTTTGTTTTGTTTTTGAATGTCAGAAATGTATATTTGTGAATGTTGAGATGTTATATTGGTTTCACTGGTAATAATAAATAATTGAAATGGGTATATATTTTTTTTGTTAAGTTGCCTAATAATTATGCACAGTAATAGTCACCTGCACACACAGATATCCCCCTAACATAGCTAAAACTAAAAACAAACTAAAAACTACTTCCAAAAATATTCAGCTTTGATATTAATGAGTTTTTTGGGTTCATTGAGAACATGGTTGTTGTTCAATAATAAAATTAATCCTCAAAAATACAACTTGCCTAATAATTCTGCACTCCCTGTATATTCGTTTATCAGTACAGGAGATGTGACTAGGTCAGCCGATGCTCTATCAAACCACAAAGTCCGAAGAGACCACCTCATCATACGTCAGTCTATAGTTCCAGGGGTGCCACAAATTTCATTACAGCTCTAGATGCACCTCCTTAGAGACACATGAACCTATAGGATTTGTTTTTGAATCTACATAGAGTTCCAACAAATCCTGACCCATAATATTCATAGGTTAACAGGTGGATACTGATGTTTCTACTTTGTCTCATCGTTATGTAGTGAGAGTTTCTGAGGGGACCTGGGGTATCATGAGGTCTAGACTGTGGGACCTGCATTAGGACAAGGTAAGATGTTGTAAGTTTGCAGTTTGCTGCATCTGTCAAACCTTTGTGCATTTTAGGCATCAGACCTTTCATCCACGTTTTTCACAGGCAGCGTTTTGCCTGGAGGATTAGTACCACTGCCAGGTTGGCAGAGGGATATATTTGATGTACCCTAATAATCCGTTTGGGTAAGCTGTCCACAGAGCTCCCCAAACCATTGCCAATATTTTTTGCCATCTCCTGCCAATATGCGAACACCCGACGGTCAAGTTAAAGAAGCACGCCGACGTGCATCCACTGGCTGTTCCTGATCAACTCCATATAATAACAAAAAACAGAAAAACATTAGTCTGTTGATGTGTTTAGCTCTTTCTGATCATTCTGGGATTCTGGGAGGCAAGGAGAAAGCAGTGGCCTTCCCTTGGAAGAGTATGGCGTCTGGTAGGAAAATGCAGAGTCAGCGGACTCTCACAATACAGACGGACTTGCCTTTGGTTTGCCCACTGTGCAGTCAAGCTACTAGGCTCGTTTTATATCTTCCAACATCACTGCACCTGCTCAAATAGACTACAAAGTAACCCGAAGGGAGGAGAGGACAAACTGAAGAAGGGCCAGTAGGTGCTCTAACAAGAGCTTTTGATGATACTCTTGTCTAAGTAACTAATACAGAGATGAAAATATGTAAAACAGAGCTACCATTAAAAATGTGAAAAGCAGATAAGAGTTATTGCAGCAGTTGAGGCAAAAGGACGAATAAAACAAGGAAGGGCAGATACTTTGGGTAGGGTTTCATCTACACATGAGTGCATTCAAGTCTTGTTAGGTTGCATACTTCCTTGCCTTACACAAGAAGACCATTTTATGGTTAATGTAGGGCTTCTCTACTACAATATTTTAGAAATTAATTAAACCTTCCAATTAAAGCTCTTCTGCTTTGATTTATCAAAGCATTTTTAATTGGGGATTGAACTTCTCCCAAAAACTTTTTCAAAATGTGCTAAAAATGGTTGCATTCTTAAGGCATTTGCTGTAGTATATTATCAGCTTTTTTAATACTACGGGCAACTTTATCCTCCGACGTCCTTTATCATACAACCTCTTACTCAGGCTGCCTCTTTTCACTCCCAAGTAGTTCACACGGAGGTTCTCAGATATTTTTCATTTTTACTGTCTCACGTCATGCTTCGATTGGTGTAATAGCCTACTTATGGGTCTTCTGGCACATCTCTGGTTTAAATCCATGTATCTCGCCTGTTTTTGCTCTAAACTAGGCAGCTCTCTTCACTAAAATCAGTCACGGTCTGTGTGTTTACGACAGCCTTGCCCAGCCGAGTCACATGGCTGTCATCTGGACCTAAACGGGCAGACCCCTAATGTAAATATAAGAGCAGTATTCTATTATTAATGCAATATTGTTAATTTATTTCAGTATCTGCTCATCTAGGTCCTGATGAGAGCCATGTGACCCAGTTGGGTGAGGCTGGCTGAAACATGCAAACCCTGATTGATTTTAGATGTAAGGTATCATTGATTAACTCCCAGCTCACATCTCCCTCTGATTTTGACCTTATCCTGATTCCTGCATAAAGAAATAAAGTAAATAAGGAGTTGGAGGTGATTTTGACTACACTAACTACAGATCCCATCATTAAGCCTTAGATTTAGAAGACCCCCCCCCCCCCCCTTTCCTAAGGTAGAGTCCACTCTGATACATTAGGTGTCAGGAGTGTTGACCTTGTCACTAGTGAATTCTAGTGGGTGAGGGTCTCTTAAAAATCCTTTTGAGATGTTGGATTCACACAGTCTAGTTTGGGTTCCACTCTTGTGATTATTGATTTGCCACTGGAAGTGGAGTAGATACATCCCTGGTCACTTCTCTGTCTCCTTTTGCGTGATAATTAGTGTCTCGGGATACTGTCCTCCATCCGCTGATGAAGTACTTCAGTGCTACCTGCCACTTATGAGTACCTCTACTTCAAAACACCCTGAGGCCACCACAGGGTGGTTGTTGGTAGCATGTAACTAAAACCACAAGTCAAATCATTCTTGGACCTTTCCTGCTGCTTGTTCTTCCCACTCTGCCCCTCTAGGCTCTATTCTCAAGCTGCCCTCCCCCATGATAACCCCTTCCCCCCCCCCATGTCTCCCCTTAGCTCTGCCCACAGTTTTCGCCGCAAAGTGGCAGGGAAGCCTGTCTGCACCCAGGGCAGTGGCTGCAACACTGTTCACTTAACACTACTGTCGGAAAGGCTGTAAAACTCTCCTCTGTCCCCCATTTAAACAGTCTCTAATCAGTAGGCCGTTTCCTCCCACTTACATGATGTAGGCCTCCGAGCCACAAACACGATTTATGCGTGACACGCATTCTGCGGGGCCGATCAATGCACAAGTAGGGCCGGATCTGGTAGAGAGCTCGTAGGAATAGATCGTCGGCCTAGGCAAAGCTCACATGTTAAAGCAAAACATGTCTGGCCTCCCCAAGATCGAAAAGAAAACGGATCTTCATGCAGGGTTTCAGAGACATAAGTGCCAGGATTAACCAATTAGTTGCTCCATAACTTTCTCCCTCTGAACTGCATTCAGGAGACTTGTTTACATTGCCGCCAAGGATTAGCCTTTCAAGAAAGTAATCCACGAGGAGAGAAATAATCACATTATAAGGATTTGCCAACTGTCAAGGTGATTGACAAGTGCATGGAAGTAAATGGAACGCTTCAGGTAAATGTACTTTTATGCGCGTTTTGGTTTGCTTATTTACTAACTAAAGAAATATAGGACCTTCTGTTTCGTGGAAACCGCTGTTTTGCTTTCTTATACTAAAAAGAAAAAAATGCTAAGTATTCTCTGCCGCAACCTCTGCAGATCGACCTTATAGTAAATTGAGTCCCAGCCGAGGCAGCTTCACAGAAGGCATTACAAATGTTAAGGATTTTAACACCTAAAGTTCTTTTGTTGTAATGCCACTGACGTTGAGTGGTTTCATATGATGTGCTGGGCAGCTCGGGGGATTGAAGTGGTCTACGTTTTCACCTGAGACTTGCACCTCGGTGGCCCCATTAAGGCAATATGTCAGACCTCACCTCGCCCCCCCCTCACCTCCTCCTCCCTGTGTCATGCTTTACTTCCGAGCTCCTCTGGCAGGGGCGTCGTGAGCCCCCGCTTTAGCAACTTCAGGGGATTAGGTTCTTTGTGGGCTTCTTCTCTCTGCAACTGGGCAGACAAAAACCCAAAATTAACGCCATAAGAACGATGGGTTGATAGGAAAAGGATGGAAGGAAGAGAAGTTGAAAGTAGGGGATGGTGTATATTCATTTTCTGGCTGCTGCCTTGTCCTCTAGAGTACAAACCTATTGTTCTCCGTTAGCTTGGGCGAGGCACGTGCCTCTGCATTCTTATGTTGTTGGGAAAGTATCCAGATGCTCTCACCAGCGCCCTGCTGAGTTTTGGACTAGGTTTCTGCTTGATAAATATTAGGATTGAAGCGGGGTCACGATTTTGCACCGTAAACCTCAGTAGACTGAACAAGATAGAGTGGCCTCCCGTCCACTGATGTAGAGCTTTCCCAGTTACTGCCAGCACAACAGGATCGCCAGCTCTTATGGGGAGATAAATGAATCCCTTTTTATTGTATAAATAATTTATATAGCGTTTGATGCAACTAATGGCACAGAAATCCTATTTCAACATATGTAAAAGCGAAGGACAAGTTGTAGTGTTGTTTTCTACAAAAGAATATGGTAAGGAACTATTCGCCAATCTCGAGACTTAATAAAAACATATTTGTATAGTTTGAAAAGGATTTAATGCAGCGTTCTAATGATGTGAAACTGGAATCATTTTGCATTGGTATTGCTGTTTTTTAAAATTACATTTTGGTTTGCAGTGAACTTCTACCTGCCCTACTCTATTTTGTGTTGCTTCCCCCCCTACACAGTCACACACCTTCCCGTGAAACATCATCGGTTCCCCATGAAACACTGGAGAGAGGCAAACGCTGTGGCTTATGCCTGGTCTGTTGTTCTATGAAAGTCCCATATCCAAAGTGGTTGAATGTGGTTGTAAGAAACAGGTAAATAAATAATGTCAAGAACTCTTATGAGAATATTTAGCCTGCAAAAATACTTTTTATATTAAATAATTCTCTTGGAAACTTTAATTACGTGAAGGTCACTTACTTATAATGAAATACTTAAAATGTATCTTTAAGCATCTGTTTTCTCCACATTACCACCAAGTCATTTTAATCTTCTGTGATGCTAATTATAGTTTTCACTATAAAATCTACTGCATGGAAAAAACATCAGCGGAGTTGATTTTCCAACAGGAACATGCTTTTAATCTTTCTGTCCTCGTGGTTGACTGCCCATGATGGGATATTTAAGTGAGTAATAGGCATCACATTAATAACACTTGAAAACGTGGATCAGTACACCTAGGCGGCCTTGCTAGGCACAGGATGAGACTCAAAAAAATGAAAAAGAAGGCTAGGATGAATAAAGATGTACCCGTGAAATAGTCACTTAATAGTGTTTATATGTATAGTTTATGAAACGGTGTGATATGCTAATGCATAAAATGCCCATAAAAGGGATTGAACACCGATGCTGCTTACACTGCTGCTAGTGGTCGTATAGTAAGTAATGCCTTCGCACTAGCCATTAAACCTGTGTGGTAACATGAATATCCAGTTCGCATGACCACTCAGCTTTTCTTGAGTTTTTAGTCCATGCTGCTTTGGTGCCTGGGGTGTATAGTTTTTTTTTGTTTTTTTTTGTTTTGCCAGTGGTAGAGCCGACGTACCTATCACATGCTGTCGGAGAAATAGAGCAGTACATGATAAAGTTCTCAAACATAGCCTTATCAGTGGCTAATGAGATAACATTTTAAAATTCAGATGTGCCTGCAAGCATGTTAAGGGGGCATTGGTAAAAGTAGCCACGGCGTTAGAGATTGATGCATGCTAAGCGTGGAAAATTTTATACCAGAAGGAAGACGAAAATCCTCCTTACATAATTTTATAAAGTTACTGTTCGTACTTGTGAATATGTTACAGTATTTGTGCAATGCATATTGGAAATGGCCCTTTTTGCAGGGTTCGCCCCAAACGTTTTCCCTGTGAACTCCTGTTTTTGACTGTGTTCTGCATTTGTTTTTTTTTCTGGCTTTAGGACTCCGGACACTTTACCACTGCTGAACAGTGCTAAAGTGCAATTGCTCCCTGTCTAAATTGTATGGCTTATTGGTCTATCCATGCTTGGCATATTTGATTTACTAGTAAGTCCCTAGTACAGTGCACCAGGTGTGCCCAGGCCTGTAACAAAAATGCTACTAGTGGGCCTGCAGAACTGATTGGCCACCCACATGAGTAGCCCTTCAAACATGTCTCAGGCCTGCCATTTCAGTGTCTGTATGCAGTTTTAAACTGCCATTTTGACCTGGCAAACCCACTTGCTTGGCCCAAACCTGCCATTTTACTACAGGTAAGTCACCCCTAAAGTAGGCCCAAGGCACCCACTTGCTTGGCCCAAACCTTCCATTTTACTACATGTAAGTCACCCCTAAAGTAGGCCCAAGGCAGTTCCTTGACAGTGTGCAGTGTATTTAAAAGGCAGGGCATGTGATGTTGTGCTTTACATGTCCTGATAGTAAAATACTGCTAAATTTGTTTTTCACTATTGCAGTACTGTCTCTCCCATAGGGTCACATGGGGATTCCCTTGAAATATCTTTTAAGTGTAATTTCCTATTGGGAGCAGATAGAGATGCGGAGTTTGGGGTCTCTGTACTCACTATTTAAAAATGCATCTTTTGGTGAAGTTGGTTTTTTGAATGGAGCTTGAAAATAGCACTCTTAGAAAGTAGGCATTTTCTTGCTTAGCTATTCTGTGCCTCTTCCTGTCTGCTGAATACACGTCTGGGTCAGGATGACAGTTGGGCTGTTTGTACATTCACTCTAGAAAGTCCTACAACAGGAAATTAGGTGTGCCCTGCATATCCTGATAGCCCATCACCAGGCTGATGAGTCTTCCTGAGATGGAGGGGTGGGAGGAGCTGACATTTGCACCTGAATAGGGCTGTACCTGTCCTCACACAAAGCAATCTCCAGCCCCCTAGAGTATGTCTGGGGCCAGAGTAGGAAAAGGCAGGGTATTGTGCACTACAAGGAGTTGTCTTTGAAGTTTGCCTACTTCAGAGACAGAAACAGGTATATAAGTATTGGACCTCTGACACCACTTAGAATCCTTCTGGACTAAGGAAATTCTGCTTCTGTCCCGGGAGTGAAAGGGCTGGAATTGTCTTTCTACACCCAGCTTCCAAAGGTTCTCCAAGGTCTTTGACTGAGCTTGCCTCCTGTTTAGAAGTATCAGAGACATCAAAGATTTCACCTGCCAGCGCCTGGGCCCTCTCTTGCTGGGAGTTCTGACTTGCCAAGTGGTGCTAAATCTAGTTCCTGGGCCTTGGGAGTGAGCTCTGGTGCAAAAAGGAACAAACTAATGAATCGACTTCCAGAACGACTTTGGAACCGGTGCTGCACTCTGCCCCCGTGATGCTGCCTGAACCGGAGCCGTTGTCCCCACTGAGTGCAACGCCCGCAACCTACAATGCAGCCCTAATGCTGCCACAGTGCCTCCGAAGTCCCACCAGAGTGTGAGTCCAGAGTGCCATGTCACAGACATCCGTGGCATCAGACTTCGCCGCAGCCTCTGTGGCTCTGTGTTGTGATCACAACACCACGAAGTCTATGCCTTGCGTCTTGACCTGCTGGATTCATTGTCAACGCCTTGTCGTAAGGAACAGATGCCTCGCCACCAGTGCCACATCACGTCTTCGTCAACCGTAAGGAAACAGTGCCTCAACTCCCCTGCCTAGCAGTAAGAAACCAATGCCTCACCTTCCCGGCAGCAGCAAGGAACTGATGCTGCACCGGCTCCATCGTGATGCCTCCCCTCCCCGACTCCATGCAGCATCCTTGTTTCCTCATTGTTTTCCAAGGTACTATAATGAGCCAAGCTTCCAAGGAGGTAAGCAGTGGTTATCTTAGCTGTGTGACTCCCTTAGCGTGACTAATGAGGGTCCCTACTTGGACAGGGTGCAAACCACTGCCAACTAGAGACCCCTTTTCTAACAATTCATAAGCTTAATGCAAATTAAATTGTTTGGATTTGTTGTCTCACTAGCAAGGTGTACTTTAGTATGTTTCTTTTTTATTGCTCTTGAAGTAATTGTGCAAATTTAATCTACAAATATTACAGTAGTTGCGATAGGTGGATATAACACCTTAAAAAAGAGCAAAGTAATAGCCTTCAAATAGAGGTTGTTTTTTCACATCCACTATTTACTGTGTCTTGCTGCTGAAGCAGGTGTTCCTTCTTTGCATTGCACGACAAGAGAGGCCTGCAGGGGATTCCAGGAAGAAGTCAACTGGATGACGTCAGGCTTGATGTACAGTAGCAGCCTTTTCCTGGCATCACATGCTACTTTTAAAAGTAGCAGCTGGCAGTAATCCAAACAAAATACTTAGTTGAGTTGTGATGGTTACATTGTCAGTTTGAAATAAAAACATTTTTGGATGACACCACATGCTTTCAGTATCTAGTAAGAGAGTTTGGAATTTGGACCCTTTTTGGAAAGGCAGCCAAAGGAGTGCTTTTAATGCTCCTGTTATGTGCTCGGACTGGACAACATTCTGGGGTGAGAGAATAATTTTTATAGTGATACTTTTTTTTTTTTATCAAAAAAATATCAGACTACCATGATTGGTTCTGTGTCACTAACCTTTACTGAAATACTGTTCCAGTTTTGTGGTTGGCTTTAGAATTCAGGAACTTTGGGTCCATTTATGGTTACAGGGCTCTCAACCACACAAGCTTTCATGGATGCAGACACATTAATGGAAGGTCCTTGCAATGAAATCAACACTGGGAGCAGAGTTAGGATGATTCATACGCCTTACCCATCATTTGAGGCCACAGTGCTTCTCATCAGGCAGATCTGTCTCTGTGCAGTTTTTGATAAAGATGACTATCGGGCAGCTCAAGTTTCTGTAAATCACTACCACCCTGTTCACAGAACTTTATTCCGGTGCTGGCAAAATTAGAAATTGATATTGATAAAGCACGTAAATACCAAACGGCATCTTAGCGCTAAGTGCACGGATATAGCGAGAGGAATCTGAGAAAAATTAAACTGTTAAAACCAACAGAATATTTAAGGACAAGAAAACAACCAGGTTTTAAGAAGCTTTCTAAAGCAGAGATGATTAGACTGACTACTTATTTGAAAAGATTTGAAACGAGATGTAAAAAAAAAAAAAAACATCTACCTCCCCATCAGCTCCCTTTGAATCTAGAAACATTAAATAACCTGGCAGATGCTGAGCGATACCAAGTACAATGTTTGGAAAAATAGGCTGGGCTTTTACCATTTAGGGATTTGTGTCATAGGCTTAAGGCTTTAAACACAACTTTCTTCCCTACAGGAAGCCAGTGTAGCTCCTGCAGTGCCTCAGCCACTGAATCAAACTTCAGAATTTTCTTCAAGAGTCGTGCCACCTCATTTTATACACTCTGAAGTTTACTTAAATAACGCTGTTGAATGCCCAAACATAAGGTATTACAATAGTCCAACCTTTATAGAATCAAAGCGGTAACAACTGTTTTTTGCAAATCATATGGAATAAAAGGCAAAACCTTTTTTAAGAACACGGAGCAGATGGTAGCAAGAGGAAGATAGTTAGTTAACCTGTGTATTAAAAGAAAGGCTGGCATCAACGAATATACCCAGATTTCTAACCAAAGGTCCTGGGGATGAAGGAAGGCCAAGTATTTGTGGTAACCATGACTGATTTCAAAATGTGACTTTAGTGAGCAACAAAACCTTTTTTTGTCCGAGTTCAACATAAGACGTTGTTGTTCATCCTGCCTACTGTGGCACTTAAACAGTTGATAAAACAATGTGCAGTATCGTCAGTGTCATCACTGATTGACACAAGAAGTTGTGTATTGAACAGTAGCTGACATAAAGCCGAACAAATTAATCAATACAGTCAAAGGTGCCATATAAATGTTAAAAAGTGTAGGGCTCAATGAAGAGCCTTGGGGAACACCGCATGGAAGTGAGAGGCTTGGATGTAAAAACACCCAAAGCAACTGATTATTCTGTTCTTTTCTTTCTGACAGAAAGTAGTTTGAGAGCCATGCCTTCAATGCCTATTTCCTTCATATGGTTCAACAAAATGTCATGGTTAACAGTGTCGAAGGCTGCCGATCAATCTAAAAGTATCATTGCAGCCTTTCCGCCTTTATCGAGAGTGTTTCTCTATTCATCAGTTGCCACTACTAATGCTGACTCAGTTCTTTGGTCAGATCTAAATCCGAATTGTGCTGAATCCAAAATATTGTTATCTTTCAGATATTTGGAGCGCAAACTATTCATTTATTTTCCCAAAATCTTTGCTAGGAAAGGCAGCCGTGGTATAGGTTGATAATTCTTTACCTCCATAGAGTCTAGTGTACGGATTTTCAGTAGTGGCAAAATAGACTCCTTCCAATTTTTAGGTAAGTTAACAGATTCCATGATAGTGTTCAGTAACAAAGTCAAGGGAGGGGCAATCGTTCCTACAATTTTGTGCACACTGTTTGGCAGACAAGGATCAGTTGGTGCTCCTGATTTAGTTTGAGCTACCAGCTTCGTATCCTTGGCTTCTGTAAAGGGGAGGAAACTCAGCCAAGGCATCAGTCTGAGCTGTGGCAATATCTGAGCTCAAGGAACACTTCATACCATTGTTATTTAATTAATCCTAAATGTCCCCCACATTTTTTTTTTAAAGTCCGCTAACATATTACAAAGATCCTGACAAGGGGGAACTTTGCAGCTAGCTGAGGATGACAATATTTGTACTGTTTTAAAAAGTTCTATTGAGGAATTGTTTGCTGACAGAATATTTTCTGAAAAATAGATGGTTTTATCCCTAACAATCAGATTTTTGTACTCAAGAATTTGTAATTTATATTATGCATTTTTTCATCCTCTCAATAGTTTTTCTTTCTCCAATTCTTTCCTGTCTTATGCATTTTTGTTTAAGTTCCCTGAGCTGCGAGGAAAACCACAGAGCTGAAGCCCTACTTCTGTAACTTTTAGTATATTTTTGAGGTGCTTCCTTATTAATAGTTGTCCTGAGCCAGTTGGTATAGTCACCCACGGTTGGGTTGGCATCTTCCCACAATGAGGTTTGTGTCCTTTCTAACACCTCACATAATTAAGCTTGATTAATCTTACTCTATGCTCAATGCTTTATTTCCTGAATATTATTACTGACCTGATTGGTACAGCTAATTTTATGCAAAAATTGACGGCTTTATGATCTGACCAAACTACAGCTAATAGATCCATAATGTCTAGATCTGGGCCATTCGAAAAAAAACGTTATCCAGAGTATGTCCAGTGACGTGAATGGAAGTCTTAACCCGCTGATCTAAGCCAAACCCTTTTCATGCGTCAATTAGACGCTCAGAATCTTTATTATTGCCGCCTTCTAGATGAAAATTAAAGTAACCAAGAATCTTGAACTTGGGTAATTGCATACACAATTCAACTATGACATCCAGACTCTCTAAAAAGATTACTTTGGGTCCAGGAGGCCTGTAAATCGGGAGTCCTTTAAAACTACTATTCCTTGTTAATTGGCAAATAAAAAGCATTGCCTCCCTATCTACCAAAGAGACAACTTCAGTAGATATTTCCAAATGGTAACAAAAGACAACAGCAAGACCCCCTGCACGTTTGTTTACTCAATCTATCCTAGAGAATTCCAGTAGGGCGTCTTTCAAGTCTGGATTCAAGGCTTCATCTGCCCACATTTATGTAAGAAAGGCTATATCAGAACTATATATTTTTAAATGTCTAAAAAATGTGTTCTTATGCTTGATAAGAGACTGCATGTTTAATAGCATACAGTTCCACCTCCCATATGTGCGTCTGAAGTGCAGGTAGTCACTATGTGGGAACTTTGGTCTGTTTGGACACTCAGCTTAGATTTGCTGCAGAGGACACTTCCCTGAATTTGGCTACAGTCCGTTATATTGCATAAGGACGACTTACTGATATTATTTGTTAACTGCTTTCTAAAATATTAGTATAAACTGAGAAATTTGGCTAGGGGTCTGGGTGATAGATGAGGTCTTGACGCAGACAGACTTGCCTTTGGTGTGCCTTCAGTGCGCCGGCGGCGCTTCCACTGCGTGTTCACTTTGGTCTGCTCATTAAGTAGCAGAGACCGCTAACCTTGCAAATGTGGAGAAAAAATGCCCCCCTTTACCACAGCCTGCTCTGAACAAGGTGTGGGATGTTGTGGAAAGAAAAGTGCTTTGTGCTGAACACAAAACTGTATAGCAGCAATCTAACTGATAAAAGTATTATGTGCCTGAAAAACTATATAGCAGGAAACTCGCTAACGAGTGCAATCAGTCAATAAAATAATGATAAAATATTGTTAAAATAATCATAGGCTCCAGTCTCACCCCTCAAACACCAACTGCTGGCAGAAATAAATATGATGCTTTTGGAAGGCAGGAGTCGAGGGGGGAGGTGGGTGTAGGTAGGGACAGGGGGGTGCCGGGTGGAGGCAGTGGCGGCACATCAGAGGGAGGAGAGAGGGTGTTTCAAATTTTTTTCTTTGATTGTTGTTCCTCCATTATAGTGCGTGCTATGGACTAAAACCATGTTTTTCACTTGAGAAGAACTCCAGGTTGCAGGCCAGGACCAGATCTTATTTCTAAAGTAGTTTGAACAAATTGAATATTGTACACATGGAGTAATTTGGTGACGGGGAGGTGAAAACTTCTTGGCCTGTACAGGACACACAAGCACTCACCCATTCAAATTGTATTGCAGTACAGTCAGCATTGGACATTAGATAAGCTAAAATATTTGGAAACTTGAGGGGAAAGTCTAAAGAATGTGCTCGAAAGAAAAAACAAGAGTGGACTGATGTAGAGTGCATTGGCAGTCTTACAATGGAGCATCATAGAGTGGATTGGCGCAGATTAGAGTGGCACAGATTAGATTAGTTTAGAGTAGAGTACTATAGAGTGCAGTGGCATAGAGTGGAATTGTGCAGCAGGCAGTGGTTAGAGTAGAGTGGCATGGAATGCAGTGGCTTAGAGTGGTGCAGAGTAAAGTAGCATAGAATAGAGTATAAGGCCTTACATTTCAGTGGCAAAGAGTGCAGTGGTGTAGAGTGGAGTAGTGCAGAGTATGGTGGCATAGAATTCAGTGGCGGAAAGTGAGTGTTGCAGAATAGAGTGACAGAGTGCAGTGGAGGAGAGTGGCGTAGATAGCAGTGGTCGTAGAATACAGTGAGGTAGAGTGCAGTGGCTAAGAGTACAATGGTTAAGAGTGGAGTGGAGTAGAGTGCTGTGGTGCAGAGTAAAGTGCAGTGATGTGGAGCGGTGCAGAGTAGAGTGCAGTGGTGTGGAGAAGAGTATTTATGGTGTGGTGGCACACTGCCATCTCAGACAATATATCTTCAATTGAAATTACCATTACATTTACACAGACATACAGTTTTACTAACTAAACCATTCAGTGCACAGATGAAAATGTGTGGAAAAATGTCATCTGTGCTTTCATAATTCCAATATATTCTGAAATACTTACACAGTTTATTTAAATGTTGTTGTGTGCTAGAAGAAAACTTTCGTATGCCCACTGCCCATCAAGATTGTCACTTAAACCCTCTCACTTTGAAGTCTGAGAAAGAAGGGTAAACAGACACTCTTGAAATACAGCGCCTGGCATTTGACCTGCCTTTGATTACACAGCAAAGGCGAAAAGATAAGAACAAGATTTACAGCCGTTTTCAGAAAGGGACCACTCTGAAGAGTTCTGTGAATAATGTTTTGTCAAGGGAAAGGACCAAACTCAACTGGCCAGTCTAAAACAAATACAGCCAGAAAATGGAAAGCAAGAAAATGTAAGGTAAAAACCACTGAGCCAATGGCAAGCAATGGGCAGAATGCATTCCTCATTCAACTTTCTGAATGTCCCCAAGATGTCTTTAGCAAACCAGACAGCTCTGCTGTCTGCTAGGCTGCAACCTAAAAAGGACATATAAAGCAGAGATGCACAGGGCACAAGAGCGGAGGTGATTTATCACAGAGTATTAGCTTTAAAAAAAAAATGGGAACATGACAAGAATACCTACACCTGCAACTACAGCTAAATCTGGAATGAATTTGCTAGGACAGTGGTTCTTACCCTGTGTTTTGGGGACTCCTGGTGGTCCGAGACTGCCTAGAAAATGAAGTAACATTAACAGGTTAATAAAGTGGATATAAATAACCTAGCAGAATGTAAAATTGAATATGTTAAAACTGCCCATGAATGTGAAGGAATTTGGAGCTCAAGGCTAAAACTTAAGTTGCTGTCCTCATTGATTCGTTGGAGCAGTGCAAAAGCATCAAACAAAATATAGTATGGACGATGGGTGGCCTCAGTTGAGTTTAGAAAAGCTTCAACCTTCCCATCAAAAATTAAAAATGATTTGTTTTATATTTTTGAATCAAATAAAATATTTAATAATCTCTGTATTTGATGAATGCTTCTTCCTGTGTTTTTGTGTATCGTTTTGAGGCTTAAACCACTGAAACTGCTTCCAGTATTAACTTAGCGGGGGTCAAACGTTTCCAATGACGCTTCAGTGCTGGTCCTCGGACTCCAGTAATGATTAAGTGTGGGGGTCCACAGAAGTCAAAATATTAAGAACCACCGTGCTGGGGCATTAGAGGACTGCATTATTCCCTTGTTTCCATGGAATATGTACCATTTATTTAGGATCTCTCTAAATTAAATCCATATTAATTGACTGCAACCAGCATATAATTATTGTACAAATAAAAACTTGATAGTACTATAATATTAAAATAAGAGTACTTTTCACTAGTAGTCGGGTTTAAAGGTTTCCCCTTGTGTAAGACTTGGTACCTATAGACCTAGCACAGTCAGGCGTTACCGTCTTCCGATTGTGACAGTTGCAGTTGTTTACCACTGGTGTCTTGGGCCAACAGTACTACAGGACCCCAAACTGAATTACTGTGTACTTCCTTTAACACTGGAGTCTCACTGGTACCGAGGCAGAGCGTACAGGCTTACTGAAGGAGGTAATAGGGGTTGGCCACTCAGGACATGTGAAACTTCACAGTACCCCTTAATAAGTGAGTGTCCAATCAGTGCTTTATCTGAACGAAAAATACTTTAATACACAAAACACTAAATATCATCCATAAGATATTTCAGCACAAAGAGAATCCAACCTCACTAGCTTCCACCTGGCCAGGGACCACACCAGAAGTGTTGCTACAGCTGGTATATTTTTTTTCCTTTAACGTCTGAGTCTGTGGTAAGCTTTAAACCTATGGGAGTGTTCATGATCACCTTCTGACTTTGCTGGAGTTCAGAAATCTGCAGGTTTTTTCGATGCACTATAGTTTGTTCTGATGCTCATAGACCAGAATTGCTGCACACAGCACAAGATATTCAACAGAACTTATATTTCTGTAACCGCAAGTCAGAGTTGGAATTTTATGGTACCAAAGATGCTTGCAGATCCAGGGCGCACACTCTGACAACCTCACCAGGTAAGACAGACCGCTGTTCTGGAATCTAGACAACTTCTTTCAGGTTCCCTCTGAAATCCCTAGACCTGGACGGAGCTGAGAAAATTCTCAGGGCTTTTGGAGGCTACTGGAAGAAGCACGCTGGTTTCCCTATATCATGGACGTTCATGGATGATGCATTTTCCTCACAGGTGTTACAGGCAACAACTCTTCCTTTGTGTCAGGATGCTGCAGAAAGATTTTGGGTTCTTCTTCTACATATCTGGGCAACCTCGTGTCCTTGAGCGACACACACTTCTCAGCTGTTTCCATTGGTCATAGTTTTGTTTTGTATACTTTAGTTCTTCCCCAGCCGGCACGCTGTCACTTTAGAGAAGAAGTGTAGCAGTTAAAGCTGGATTCTTGCTTCATATGTAGTCCTTGTTTAACAGGCTGATACCAGTTAGGCAGGCCTCAATAGTACTGGTGCACGTGCACAGGTTGATCTTTAGTTGATGAGCTATTCTAGACTAATTTGCCTTTCCAGAGGGGACAGTATTTTTCATCATAGCTAATGAGCCAGCTCTTTTTTTAAATTCACACACTGGTTAGGGCTGGCTGGGGTAGAGAAGAGGAAAGTTGCACGCATATTTACATCACATCAACCACAATATTATTGTAACCTCGTATTGTACTATGGCCTAGGGGCCACCAACTAGTAGTACGTCAGGCAAGCCATGCAGTCTTCACCCCAAAATGTATAATTTAATCTTTTTTTTTACTTTGATAATTTGTTTCCCCTCTAATTTTACAGCCTACTTATCTTGGCACCTGTTATAGCTGTCTTGTTTGCCTATGTGGACTGGGCATCCTTGCCTGTTTTTAAGACTCCTAAAATAAAATAAAAAATGAAAACATCATATTTACCCAAGAAAATCTTCTGTTGGATCTCGGTGCATTATCATCATTGTACTTAGCTGCAGGACAGCGTTTCCCTACAGACATCTGTTATTTCACATGCAGCACGTTTCTAACAGAACTTAGATTTAGACAGTCCCGCTTAAATAACGTAATGCACTGTGGCAGTCTGAAAATACTGTCAGCCCAATAGCTTCTACTGCTCCCGACATTCATTTGGTAATGAATGCACTTTACTTGCTGAAACAACATCAGAAGAGAGCTCAGAAGGGCGATTGCCTTCTGCTCACACCCTTTGTAGCGTCTGCAACTCACGGTGCCCGAGTAGATGTGGTTGGGGTTTGTTTTCAAGTGACTATGCTTGTTCAGCTATCTCGCTGTTTTCTCTACAGGAATTTTTGACATGTGCAATAAATCCTCACAGTCAAATCAGCAGTTTCATTCCTGCTTGTGGGGGTTGTCATTAGACAAATCAAATCAAGAAATAATGGTTTGTGAACTAATAAGGGTAGAGAAGGATACTAAGGTAGGACTGTTAGAAATAATATTCAGAATCACTCTTCTACGCCTTTTTGACTGTTACAAAGTGGACAAGGCGTTAAAGGATATTGGTTCATCTTAACTTTGATGTGTCTAGTTTCTTATTTGTTATCACTTTTCCCCCTGACTTCTGAGTTGAAACCTTAATCGAGATTTACATATGGCCATACTATGTATGGGCTCTTATAGATCTGTGAATGATTAGCACTGTTGCAACAAATTCATACCCATTCCAAGCGTGTGGGCACCTTTTCACGTTTTGGCCTAATGGTGGATCTAGGACCAAGTGTGTTGCAGCAGTATGACTATGCCAGGGCATCCTCTAAGTGCTTGGTATAGGGTGTTGCTTTGCCCATTGGTGAATATTCAGATGCAATGATCCTTTAATGTAGATCGGGTTCCTCCATGTGGTTGGCGGTTCCTTTCTTCTTGCGAATAAAGATAGACATTTAGAAAAGTTGACGCTCCTTAATAGAACATCCTTGCTACGGGTCACAAAATTCAATTGACTTTAGTTATTTCTTTAAATAGCAATCATTATCCTAATAATACTTGTATTTACCAGAAAATATTTATCTTACAAAATAGTTATGTTCTTAAGAAACTAGTTAAACTGCACGTGTTAGATCTTTGTATGATGATCAGATGTCATGTCTGTCAATTGTTTTGTTGCATTGAAGAATAAATATTGATATCCAAACATTTTTCACAAGTATTCAGAAAGGTTATTCAGCTTTCACCTGAAAAAAACAAGCATGGAAGAGGATGGGGATTCGCAGAGAGCAATGAAGGGGGGGACGACAAAAGTGCGGTGTGGAGTGAGAGTTGGGAGGAGTGGACAGACGGTAAGAAAGGCCTGAAAGGAGAAGCATTGGGGGAAAGGGAGAATGGGAACCAAAAGGGCAATAAGGGAAAAATGAAGGGGTAAATTGTAGGGAGGGGGACAAATATATGGGAAGAAAAAGTGGAGAAAGTGAGGCGGAAGTGGAAACGCACTGTTGGTGTGAGCCATGCTTTGTGCTTAGATTTCTCCACTTTCATGCACTCTGTGGGGATTTGTAACCTTGTTTCCTACGTCTTACTCTGTAGGTGGGCATCCTGATTGTTCTTTTTGCAGCCACAGAGCTACTCACAAGAGTGATAAAGTTTAGTGAATGCAACGAATTTTCAATCAATTGCTATGTAGTCAGCCATAAACAACTCCTAATTTGCTATTGGTTCAACCATAAACAACTCTTAATTTAGAGGCAAACTTGTTGCAGTGAAATTTGAGATAACATTGTGCACACTGGCATCATGCCCATACTCTGCATGCTTTTCTTTGCAGCAGTGAGTCACGGAATGAAAGCTAATGCTTGAACATCTGGATAACCCGGGAATCACTCGAATCACCATTGCAGGAGATTCCAGGAAAGGATCAGTTTGCATTAGAATCTGCAAACTTTGAACTATTGGTTGTTCCCAAGTTTAGGTGGAGAGCAGCTTCAGTAAGGAGCACCCTGCAACACCATCGGCACTAGATTTGCTCACCTCGATGGTCTGTTTTTCCTAGCATATTTTTTAAGCATAGGAATAGCACAGTGCCATCCATGCCGAACTAGAAATGGACAAAGTCTTCTGCCTTTTATAAAGGAAAATCTTTACACTTAGGATGAGCACAGTGCTATCCACAACAATCTGTAAAATGACAAAAGCCTTTCACCACTGCAGACACAGTTTTGGATTGGTATAATATCATACAAGCCAACCTGGAATGAGCACAAACAACCCTTACACATCTTTCACTATCATAGCTTATCAGAGAGGTTTAGCTTTGTCTGGACACAAGAGAGGACACAGCATAAGTCAAAACTACACCCTTTCAGGGTTAGGAAGACGCATAAATTATGCAAAAAAAGAAGGGAAAACTTTTGGTTGTTCCCAAGATTAGGTGAATAGCAGCTCAAGTAGGGCTATCTCTTTTACCTTCGTTATAAAAGGTAATTGATGATAGACAGCTTGTCATTTACATTGTTGAAAAATGACATGGAATGATTTGGCGTAGTTGCTTAACTGTTTGCTGTGAGGAAAGTATGCAATATTGTCCAGGTAACTTAAGTTTCCAAATGCCTAATTTCCCTCTGCTCATACGAAGTGCAGTTCCAAGGAAGTTGCATGTTTGTTAAATAGCTTGACGTTTACTAGTCTGTAAAGCAACTGATAGGACATCGGGGTGATGTTGGGTTTCAACTGTGGGTAGGTAGAAAACGTTGTTTTAGTTTGATATATCGGCTCGTGTTTGCGGTGTACCATAGCTACATGACTAATACTACTCTGGTTCGAGTAGGAAGCTTCCATTGTCATGATATGTGCTACAGCTGTCCCATTTGTAAGGGGGGGGGGGGCTTTCACAGCTTCTGACTGTGATGTGTCGCTGCCCGTCCCTGGCGCCTTTGCACTGGTGCTAAACCTATTGTATGTGTGTTGGGAGCTTGGGCTGTTTCGTCTGCTGTACATATTTGAACTGAGATAAACGCGGACACTTGCTTTATGTGTTGATGATGTTGGAAGTGAAAATAATTTCTGGTATAATAGAAAAACAAAAAAAGCAAGCTCCAGAATGCTAGTTTTATCGACGTTGTCAAGGCTGCATGCGGTGCTCTCCTGCCCAGACCCTTTCTGACATTCGCTGATGTGTATTCCGTTGTGTGCTTATTTCCTTTATCTTCAGTTAGCGATCAGTAGGGATTCACGTTTAGTTTCAGTTTTTGTTAATGATTTTGATGCTAGCTCTTGCAGGCACGCCTTGAGAGTTACAAAAACGTGTGCTACTTTTGGCTCTGAGATTCGAGAGCTGTTTCCTTAGCCACGCTACCCTTCTTTCCGACTGCTGCTCCCTTAGCCACGCTACCCTTCTTTCCGACTGCTGCTCAGTGACGTGAATTTACTTTGGACTGCAGCCCTGGCTTCCTCCCACACCATTATTCGACTTTGCCCTTCCCAAGAATACATTCACAGTATTTTCTGAAGAGCTTTTCTCTCACTCCTGATGTCAGTAGGCCTTTCAGCCGGAGGCTGCTGCACACTGCTGGATTTCCAAACGGTTGCACGGCCTGATGTCTCGCTACAAGCAGCGGTGTAAAGTAAAATGGCGGCCCCTTTGCAGAATGTGAAGCGGGGACCAAGGGGCGGCTAGTAACCTTGGAAAGTGGTGGGGCAAATCGAGAGCAGCAGGTCTCGGAGCTCTTCGAAAAAAGCAGCAGCCAAGAGCTGTGTTTAAACAAAATATAAAAGCACCCTTAAATTGTGTTACCAAGCTCTGCTTGAGCCCTTGCTTGCATGAATAACTTACCAAACACAGATAAACACATGAATGACCAATATATTGGTGGACGCGCACTTTTAAACATACTGGACAAATTAAAAGTTCAACGCATGGAAACTGTGCTCAATCACATGCTCACTCAGCTCATGATAATACTCTTCACAGAGGAGCGGGCATGCACAGCTGTCGGGCACACTCCAGCACATACCATGCACAACCTATGCAGGAGGGCTCCTGCCTGCAGAAGGAAGGCCATCGGGTGTGAGGGTGGCACCAGTCCCACTGTCTATTGCACGTGCAATGCACTTGAAATCATGTACTTAAAATAAATAAAAACAAAGTGCTTACCGACAAATGTTCGTCTGGTTGGTGTCGTCGGCACTCCACTGTTCTGTTCCCAGAAACACATGGAGCCTTGAATGAAGAGGCACCCTGGAGCTGCTCTCATGCTGTTTTCAGCTTGAGAGTAGCACCTTGAATGGTCGGAGTAGGCTAACACAGTGGTTCCCAACCTGTGGTCCGGGGACCCCCGGGGGTCCGCGAAGCCTTCTCAGGGGGTCCGCGACTGCTTAGAAAAGTAAAAAATATTAACAAATATTGACAAATTAGGTCCCCAGCTTCCAGTAATGACTCAGGCGGGGGTCCCTGGATTCCATTGATGATTCAGTGGGGGTCCCTGGGTTCCACTAATGTTAAAGTGGGGGTCCACAGAAATCAAAAGGTTGGGAACCACTGGGCTAACACACAGCGCTCCTTTTCAGACTAGGAGTCTGTGCCTGAGGTCCGCCCCAGCTGTTGCACAGTGAGGGTATTGGGCGGGCTGAAGTGTGCATGTCAGGCCGCCCGTCGCAAGGCAGCTGGCCAATGCACACTGTAGGCTTTAGGCAAAAACTTCCTGCTGCCAATCAGCAGCAGGAATGGCCCTCCCCCCAAGATGAGCCACAGTGAGTGCACTTTACTAAAATGGTCATGTCCATTGACCATTTAATCAAATTTACGTTTTTCCTGTAGCTGCTGCGCTTGCAGTAGGCAGGGCGATGCTCCGTTGCCCTAAAGGAGCGGACCCCGAGTCTTCCATATCATTGACCCTGGGTGCAAATGGGCCCCTCTGAAACATTGGTGGGGGGAGGGGGTTGGATTGGCAACTGAAGGGTTCCACCCCCATTGCCCCCCACCAACGCAGGGCCCTGTAACGACCCTGGTTACAAGGCATATCGGATTTTGCTCTGATCCTATCTCTTTGGGAGACAAAGTACATCCTAACTTGAGCTGCACCTCTTTCTTTAGCATCATTCCAGGGACCTTGGTATTTGGGGATGTTCTGCTGCACTCAGTAAATACCCAATCCACAGGTGGTTGTATTTACAGGCTGTCTTACTCCCTCCTCTTTCCAGGTTGCCTCCTCAGGATGTGACATAACCTGGTAATACTGCAGGTTTTTTCCCCCTTTCTGAACTTCAAAACGTGAACTGCTTGATTATTCTCCCATTCAAATTGTTTCAGATTGTACTTGGCAAATATGTGCAGGAAAAAAGTGCAGTTCAACTCCTTTTGAACCAAATTCAGCATAGGTTTTTTAGTTTTTACAGTTTGTACTGATCACTTATTGATTTGCAGGGGGATAATTTGTCTGGCCTACTAAAATAAAAAAAATCGTTGCATAGCCAGACTGTTTTTTTTTCTTCTTTTTTTCAGTGTTGATTTCTCATTGCTCAACTTTGTGTTTCTTTCCCTACTATTGTTGTACTGTGCTGTCACTTGACCCACAGTGGTACTACCTATCCTTATACAAATATGCACTGACCTGATAACATTTTTGTCATGGGTGCTGTTGCCGCCAGAGTAGCTTCTAGTTCAGTCTGAATTGATTTCGTTGGAAGATCTGCTTTGGTTTTCGTATCAGTCATATTTATCTCCCACTTTCAGATCCATTGTTGCTGATTATTTCCAAATGCCTCCCCATTGCTTTATGGCTCTGGACTCCTACTGCATTTCGGGGTTGCTCACCAGTAACATGTAGGTGAGCATTGCTGTTACTTAGATTCTCTTTTCCGGGAATGGGTTATTGAGTTCTATTAATTGTTTACTCAGTATTCTGCAGTGGGCCACAACAACAGACCCGTGGGACTGCTTAGTACGGGGCCTCTGGAAGGCGCTGTGGCCCTCACCTCAGTGGCAGGGCATTGTTCAGTCGCTCAGCTGGTCTTCGTTAGCTCCTGTCCATTCCATGGCAACGCAAGTCACGCTTCCAACTCTTCTGGTCCTCTTCAGCCTGGCGTTTGCGTCTCCACCTACCCCATGCCCTCACCCCGTCTCATGGTTCGTGCGGGCATAAGAGTTGCCCTACTGCAGTCGCAGCGTCCTTGCTATTGCTAGTGCTCTGTGGCTGCCATGTGGTTTCCCTTTCATTGGCTGCATGGGAGCCTTCCATTCACAGCAGTTTTCGGTAGCAGCAGTGGCTGCATTGACACTCATTCTGTTCTCCTTTTTTGATATAAACTGTTTTTGTTTATAAACTGTTATTATTCATAAACATTAGACATGCAGTAGGGGCTGAGACTGCAGTGGAATCGATATTTATCAGCTTCTACCTTTGAGAATTGCAGTGTACATTTATCATGTCAGCTGCAATCACCTGCCTTCCCCATTTCTCCATCATGCTACACGATTGTGTTCACTTTAAGTACCTTCTCACAAATTTCCCTTTGTTCCCCTGAATTCCATCCACTCGTCCAATATTTTGCAATGTTTTTTGTGGGAAGGCCTGCACCATATATATATTGGTATTTCTAATGCCAGGCATTGGCACTAGGAACACCCAAACGTCCAAATCTGGTGTTTTGTCATGCCTCCATGTTTTAGCGGTGGTCTGCTTCGCAACCACGAGAACCATGCAGCATCACCAGTTTATACCTATTTGAGTGTAAGCTGGTGAGTAAATGAAGTAGGGCAAGCTGGAGTCTTCCCAGTCACCATCCTGTCACATCTCCCAAGGTTTGTAGCACTTCATTCCAGAATGGTGTGATCCTGGGACATTATCCCAGGGTATGAATGAAGTCTCCTGGCTGTCTGTGACATCTCAAGCAATTGGAGAAGTCTGTCCTGCCAAATCGCTGAAGCTTAAGATGCATAATGTATGTGTGTGGTGAAAGCACTTCGAGGCTGGACTACCCTTAATGGACATTGGACATTTCAATGCGAGGCTGAAAGGGTGGGGTCCGCTTTTGCTACTGGGCCGGTGTTGTAGTAGTGCAGCAGTTTTTAAAACACTGCAGCGTTCCTTGTATATCCAACAGTTTTCAGGCAGCAATAAAAGTGCTGAGGTAACTCTGGTTAGTAATGTACCTGCTAGAAGAGAGATGGGGTTTTGTCTAGTGGCAGTTTTGATTCATCTAAAGTAGCACAGGGGGTTGCTATGCCTGCTGCAAGAAACGTATACCATGCAGATCACAGAGTAGTATTTTATGTGCATAGCTCAGTGGGATACTGCTTTTGTCACAGAGCTCCTTTTGTTCTTTGTAGTTCATAAGTTACAGTCATAATTTAGCACAGTGAGCTATTAGCTGCCATCAAAGAGCTGCATGCAAACTGCATGGTACAGGTTAGAAAGTTATTTTTTTCCCAGTCTTTGATCATCCTGATTTTGCTAAAAAAGGTTTGTTTGGGTAGAAATAAATTATTAGTAAAGTCAACCCTAACCACTGTTAAGTTCTGAATCCTGAGTTTATGCTTCCCTGGACCAAGTTCTCTTAAAAATGTCTACCATTGTGGATGGCATGTGAATTCGACACCTTGTAGTCCACTTTATCAACATTTTCTATACACGTAATTACACATGTATGATTGTCTCTGTATGTGTGTGTGTGTGTGTGTGATTTAAAGTTCTCCAAAATCCTATGCTGCAAAGAGAGGCACTGTTAAATAAAATACACGTGAGAGAGGGTCTCACATGATGAGGGATGAGAGGCACTGTTAGAAGGTGATGGTGAGGGAATCATTGAAGAACCCCAATAATGATTGCCGTATCCTGGTGCACTTTAAGGTCATCATTTTACTTTGCTTTAAAACCGAATCCTATTGAATATATAATGAAACATGTGTTGTAGAATACACCGTTTTTCCCCAAATGCTCTTTTGGGTGAGGGGCGGGGAGAACCCACCCATTTCCCCATTGTAGTGGTCAGACTCAATCGCTAACACGCAATGGGGTCAAGTCTGACAAAACTTGCCAGGGCTGCTTTGGGTTACCAGTCCGGCCCTGAGGCACTTGGATTGGATAATCCTTAATTGGGTGACTATGGCCACCAAGTGTGGTGCCATTCTGGCGTCTTGCCTTTTTTCATCTTTGAGTTCATCAACATCTTTCTCAAGCGTGTTTCAGCACTTCAAATGTGTCTGAAGTTTGCATGGTTGGACTGGTAGAGTATGTACAGGTTTTCCCACCCTGTGTCGCCATCAAGACAGTTAAAGTCAGGGAGCGCGTTGAGGTTCAAAGTATATGCAGGGCACCTGAAATTATGTGGCAGGAGAGGGCCAAATTATGTGGCAGAGTTGAGTTAATTATACACCAAGAAAAGGCAAATTATGCGGCATAACGTGGCACATTTTCTGATAGTATTACTTCATTATGTTTTCATTTTAAACTTGTTAGTACTGTATGAGCATTGGTTGCATCTCATTAGTCCCAGTTTTACACCCAAATATAGCAATAACCAACAGAAAGGTGATAAGTCTAGATTTGAAAAAGGTCTTCCACTGCCGGGCAACAGGTTTTGCTGTATTTTTAGTGACGTTTGAACCGTTTGAGCTATAATCATTTTTTTTTGTTAAAAACCGAAAATTATGCTGCAGATAATGGATTACGTGGCAAATGCAACAAACCTGTAATTATGCAGCAGACGCATAATTTCAGTGGCCCTGAATATAGGTGCCTGTTAATTTGATGTTTGTGTCATAATTAGTTTGAAACGTAACACACGAACCCATAGCTGTCCCCTTCATCATATCTCCTGATTTAGAGAGACTGATATTATCCCCGCCACAAAACCTTAAAATTAATTGACCGACACCCTATAACATGTTACTTTGCCATATTGGGGGTCTCTTTTGTCAGTCTCTTGTACCAACCATTGCTGCACATGCAAAGTTTCTCCTCACATCTGTATTACGTTTCTGTAGCTGGTATAATATAGGTGGGGGGGGGGGGATTGCGAGGAAGGAGGAGGGCAATCCTCCCACCACTCAAAGTGTAGCGGTCATATATCTTCGATCACCCCTGGTTCAGTTTTGTTTGTGAGGTAGGTTGATGGTTCATTAAGCCATTCATTCATTATTATGATTAGTTGTGCGGCTCAATAATATGCACCATTGCCTCCGTCCTTGTCCCTCACATCATAATGAGACTTTTAACACTTAGTCATCGGCAGTTCAAAGGGCTCCTGTGGTCCAGAAAAATAGTGTAATCAACATGTTTGTGTGTGTGAAGGCCTTGGGGGTTTTATATGGGTAATTTTGGAGTTAATGCAAAAGGTGCGGCAATGCCCCCGTTTTGATAATGGCTGCTTTCTCTATCAGTGACAGTAGGAGGGAAGACCAGAAGATAAGGCCACTCTGTAGTCGATTTAGCTGTGGCACAAAATGTAACTCCCATTAGTGGGCTTTTCCTTTTGCTGTGCGAGTGCAAACCCCCTGGGTCAATCTGCACGTCCTTTTACTCTGTTCCTGTCGGGTAAACCTCTAATTTGAAGAGCCTACTTCCCCTAAGCGAGTTTCCAGTACTTGCCTAGGTCTGTTTATTCCTTGCAGTACTGTCATGGTGTCCGCATTGTGTGCCGCTCCTCCTCTCATCTCTTGCTATCCCTCGCATTTGCCAGCTGTAGTCACATCACTTGCAGCAGTGGGTATAGACAATGTGTCTATTTGGGGTATTTGGGATTTTCATCTTATAAATTCAAACTGCTTTTGGTTATGAGTTCTGTGTTTGTTGCATCAGGATTTTGGCGGATAGTGACTGTACCTAAGCAGCGTGCTTGCTAGTTCATGTACTCCAGACTATGCCCCCATTGATCGGTTTTGTATCTCCGTTGCTCAATCAGCTTAATGAGCGAACAGACTTGATGTATTACTTTTTTTGTTAAACACATTTTATTGACGATATCCAAATCATTTTACTGAATAGATCAATTATAACCACTTCTATATATATATATATATATATATATATATATATATATAGATGTTAACACGAGGTCCGGTTTGTCCTCACAGTGCCCGTATCCTTTTCAAAATTTCCTATGTTTAGTCATGAGCAAAGGAGGCTCCGAAGCACTCTTACTGGTGTAAAAAAACAAAATCTGAATGAGAGAACTGTAGGGGATCGGCATGAATTTCATCAGAAGTGATACACTGTAATAGCATTTATTGACAATGGAATTCATTTTGTCTCCACCCTCAAAAAAAATTCCACTCACAGCTACGCAGTGGGCAGATGGATTCCCTCATCCACCGCATTACCCATCACATGGTAGTCGGGAGTTAATTATTCAGTCGTAACAAATACGTTTAGATCTTGTTGCTCTTATGCTCGATAAGATGCCGGGCTGCTTCCAGCACAGGACCATAATGATGCTGAACCTTGGAAACTGACCTTGGGTTTGAAACCGGTCAGGGAAGTTACTATATCTATTCAAGTTAAAATTATCTATGAAAAACACAAGTTTCTATGCTAAGAAAAGAGAACAAACTCTTACTTTTTGCTATGAAGGCGAAAATAATCTTTATAATTACAATGAAATGTTAAGTTTTTGTATAGAACAGCATATGTCTTTTTACAGATTTACATATAATTGTACAACGGTAGTTTGCCCCAGTTCAACAAGGTCTTTTTGACATTCTACTTTTCCACCAACCTGTGTGCATGACCATGCCCAGCTCTTTGTGTTACTGTGGTAATGTCTTGTTTCCAAAGTGTATTGATAATGCATGATGGCAAAGGGGCGTTGTTGTTGTTCTTCCTTTTACCCTTGAGATCATCCACCAATCATTGTGTTTTAGTATTAGGGGCTGCGTTTGTGTGTAAAGGATGATGTATATCAAGAATGCTAGGTTCTATCGATGTGTTGGTGTGCTTTTTGTCTGCAGCCTAAGTGATGTGCTTGCTGTTTGGTTCCTGCGGTGTTCTGACTCTGCAGTAAGCCTCTGTTGTAGCTTTTGAATCTCTTCACGTTTGCACTTTCTATTACTGAACCCCCAACCTCCGAGGGAGTTATACTTTAAATGGTGTAACATGTTTAACAAGCATTGGCAAAGCCAACAGGTCTCGGTTCTGTGGGATCTATTTTTTTTGGAGTGGATTTTTTTTTTTTTTTAATACATTCAGCGTTGCTGCTGTTCAACATGTCTAAAAAAAAAAAAACACTGACAAAGCCAATAGATTTCATATAGGCTAGAGCCATTGGTTTTTGCAATGCTTGTTTTTGCAATACTAGTAAAAAAAGAAAGTTCCACAAGCTACAGCACGTGTTGCCTGAGGCAAGTCTTAAATGCTACAATGAGTGCAGTGTCAACATCTAATAGTGTTACAAAAGCTAATTTTAGCACAAAATTCCGAAATGTTCTATAGCTGTTTTTCCAGTCCAATAGGAACCCTATCTGTATTTCTTTCTAATTCCACTGTCCAACCCATCACCAAAAGGGTTGCAGGGATGCTCGCTGACAAAGCATAGTACTTTAAGTAATCGTGGGAAACGCCATAGGAAAGGAAGTCATAGTTGAGTTGTGACATAACAAACGGTCCCAGAATGAAGCATTGTTCCTATGTCTGCTTGAACTCCATGATGGAATGATGCTACTTTGCACCCCTCCCCTCCAAAAAGTATAATCAATTTTAAACTGTATCTTCATGCAGTGCTTTTGCCTTGTGTACATGTTTACCTTTTGAAGAAAAGGCGTAAACTGCACAACATTGTGGATAAGAAAATCACAACGAAGGGTTTACTTTGCATACAAATTTTTTATTTAGCAACCATGTGCTAAATAATGAATGTTAAGGCTGTTTACAATGTTAGTGTGATTTAGCCATGAACAGTCTGTGACTGTGCTTCTCCAGCTTGACCCTATAGTGGCTCGATCCTACCTTCATGGCACGTAATGTGCCTATTAGCCCATATGCCAAATCCACAGGTTCAGTACAGATCCCCGATTAAAAATAAAATTAGCATAGTCCACGAGACGAGTGTAACATATAGCAAAATAGCTTAGTTTAAAGTTGAGGGAGGTAGGGGAAGCGTGCATGAGTGACAGTCCGTCAGGATGACCTAGTCTTTCACTGTTCTTGAGTTAATGGGTGATAACAAGATGAATTCACCATAAAAGGTATAGTGGGGCAGCAAGCGTCTAATTTAACAATTACATGTACTGTCCATTATGTCACAAAAATTATAAATGTATGTCCCCGGTAATCGTTTAAAAAAATAAAAAAAATAATTGCCTTTTCAGGTTACTATACAGCTACGAAGTCTGCCTCGCCCGTTTGGAGACTCTTTAGAGCAATACTTATTTGTGTTAGCCAAATGAGATGGATCCCGGTTTTCTTCTCCATGCCCTGACATCTGTTCACCTTTTGGATACCATTCTTTAACGTTATTTCCATAGGAGAAGCACTGCCATGTCCTGGTGAGCTTATTTTACTTGTCGGTGAACAATGAACAGATGTTAGCAGCCAGAGGTATGAATGCCAACTACTGGTGAAGATACACAGCTATTATCATACCACAACGACCCCTATGGAGTTGACTTATACATTGAAAAAGTGGCCTGCTCGCTCCCAGACCTCTTGAATGCCTTTGTGTAGCGTCTATGAGGACCACAGCCTAGACAGTCGCACATTCTAGGCAAACAGTCTAATCAACAGAATGCACTGTTGAACACATTAAGTTTGTGTATGGATTGTCGCACAAAGAAAAAGAAAATGCTGGATTCAAGGCATGAGTCTCGGTGTCTGCTCAGCAGCCTGTGACTCTAAACAAATCACAATCTCCTCATGCCTCAAAGCCTTCTTGTGCCCACCCACCGAAGTGCATTAACCAGAACACCACAGTTTCCCCCTCCACCACCACAGAAGCCCTGCATGAGTGATAAAGGAAGAGCAAAGCTCACTTAACCAAGTGTCTGCCCCAACAAGGGCAGATATCACTCTCCCCACATCCCCCAGCACACGATGTTTCCAAACAAGGGAGCGCGTGTCCATAGTGAAGTCACAGACCCACCACACTCACCCCGAGGAGACAGACTTTGAGCTCTCGGATAGCCATCATCTGTTGCTGTGAGGATTCTGCATCCTAAGTAGGTGAAGTATGAGCCAGCTGCACCACCTCCCTGCCCGGCCCCCCTCAATACCTGATTACAGATGCTGGGCTAAGGTTTCACTCATGCAGCTCAAGAGGAAATCGATGGGAGCTGTTACTGGGCAGCCAGCTTGTCATTTAGTGCTTTCATACGAAGGAAGAAGTGAAATAAGAGCAGGGAAGCAGAGATTAATAACATTTCTATATCTCTAGCGTCCACAGCTTAATCAAGTTTACCTGATATTTCAACCCATATGAATTCAAAAAAGCATTTTTTTTAAATGTGGACGCAAAACTCAAAGAATATAAAAACATATTTAGTTCTGAAAGTGTGGTCGATGCAATTTCACAAAGCTTTCATGGCAAAGACTCACTAAACAAAATAAGTTAATTTTTGTTTTTTTTTAAAAACACATAATTTTCTAAACCTTGTCAACACAGGAAATCCCTGCTAAACAAAGAAAACCCATTATAAACAAAAACGCTTTGAATGTATTTCCCACAAGCTTTAGTCCGTATGCAACAAACAAAATAGTCACAAGCACAAACGGAAATACACTGAAGTTAAAGGATAGAAGTAATAGGTATCTACTCCATGGGAGGGAGCAAAACACGAGAAGGAGGGAAATGTAATGAAGTGGAACCACACGGCAGCAAGCTTTTCTGAGCAGCGCGATCATTACCAACTCAAAAGCGATGGACGGTCATTATGCTCACAGACTGAACACAGCATGTCTCGAAGAGACAGCAAATGCGCTGCGTAGGCGAAACCTAAAAATTGGTGAGGTGGCATCTTGAAGGGTTATTGGTTGGTTATGTAAAAAATAGTAGCAGATTTTGGAGTCCTCAAGGTGACTGAAAGAAGTGGAGAAATGACAGGAGTCACTTGCCCGATGGGGACTACTGGCCCCCATCCATGGAAGATTGCCACTTGACTGCCACAAGTTCTTAGTATTATGGTCCTGCAAACTTGTCCAAGTACAACTCGTTATGGGCTTGACTCTCAGGATAGTGAGGCCGAACAGTCACAGGCTTCTCTGGGAGGTAGAGAGGGGGCACAAGCTCAGACCTCGACAATCAACAAGCAGACCCAATAGCTTCAGTGCCCATCTCGGTGCTGGTCTTTCAGGAAAACGTACTTGTAGTCACACAGCAGTACTACATTCTACATAATCAGACTTGGTATGTAAGAAAGTGACCCTGTTTCTGATGCTGACTTGTGGTGCCACATCCGCTTTGGTTCCTCATACAGTCCCACCATAATAAGGGTTCCCTTGATGGCTGGTTCTATCCAGTAATTTGTGAAAAAACATAAATGAGACTGGTACAGTCTCAAATATTGCCACAAGTCAGACACATACTTTGTTTAGACTTTCTTAGGTCTCTAATGCCTTTGTGGTGTAGTGGGCAATGTGATAGTGCTTTATGCACCCTTTGGATCATGTCCAGCTGCCTTACTGTCGCCCCTGCCTGCAAAAGGACTATAAGCCAGGACAGCCTCAGGTGTGTTAAGTAGGCTAGGCAGGGACCACATTTCTCTGTGTGTATGGTGGCTTGCTTAAACTTCCTCCTCAATAACCATGGTGCAAGAGTATAGGTGAGGGCCTAGCTGTTGCAGCTTTGGATGGCCACAGATGAGGCCAGCCCCTACTGACCAACTGGCTGAAGCAGGTCCTTGCATCGTTAAAGCTACGCCAGTCACTACATCCGAAGCAGTTCTATAAAGGTAGTTGCAACCCTGATCGGACTGACAGTCAACAGCAGAAGAGTAGCCTGGACTAGACCAGTATAGTCTGTTACAGCACCAAATGACCCAATGTCATCCACTCTGCAGTTGCAGTCCTGACTAGGACAATGAGGCAGTTGCAGCCACAATCAGACCTACACACATCTAGTGCTTGAAGCTGTTTCCATAACAAACCAGCTTTGGTAGGGACAAGGGACCTCTACTGCATGGGTTCGCTCCAAGCTCACTCTCTGGTACCTTCCTTAGGATGTCCCCCTCACTTGAGGACATGCTGGGCTTCTCCCCTTAGACAGTCTTGCCTCCTGTAGGCGAATACTCCTTGTGTCCGTCAGCTGGCAGGCTTCTATACACTAGGCAGACACCGGCACATCCAGCAGAACACGAGGACTTGATGTGATGACCCCGCTCCTCTGGGAGCCTAACTGGCAGGCAGATAGCAGCTCTGGTCAAACAGCTTCAAGTACTCTGCAAAGCATTCCATTCCCTCATTTTAAGGACTTGAAACTGGAACAAGGTGGGGTGCTTTGTGTCCCACTTCTGTACACATTCTTTAGAGCTGTGTGGTTCTGTTGTCTTAAACGTCAGAACTGATTTGGCTTGGTTCTTTTGGCAAGTGTCCTTCTCAGGCAGCTCTTTAGACATAGCCTTTATGTAGAGTGATGCTTCGCATAGCAGGTTGCACTGGGGCTGTCTCTGATTTTGAGCACCCCCAACTCAGCAGAGTGAAGTGTGGGGTTTCTCCAACTGTCATCATCCTCCACTAAAGCAGTAACCGGACTTTACACACGAAAGGTAGATAGGCAAAAAAGTCACACTCTCGGGCTTTAATAAAAATAGTATGTAGCAACTTCTGCTTTATGCACTCTACCTGTGGCAGCAGTCCTCTGTCCAGTGGGAGAGCATGCCAAGTTACGGCGTAAGTCCAGATCTTTGCATAGTTGAGAACAAATGTGGGCCTCTGCGCACACACACTTACCTTGTTGTGATACTAGTGACAGAATAAATCTCGGGATGCCAGATATACTCACAGTAGGGCACTCAGGGCGGTGGAAGAAATCTGTATACTAAACAGGGGACAGTCCCATACCCACAGCGGATAAATGAAAGGCCAGCACAACCTGAGAGGTGGCTGTCAGAAGCAGTGCAAAGACTCCAACATGACAGCGATATACAATTCTGAATCTTTGCAGTTTATGCAGTAGAGGCTTGTGAAGGTGACCTAAATAATATGGCAACAGTTCAACCTTCATACAGTCGAAGATCTTGTTGGTTCCTCTCAGCAGTTAGTCTGGAGCAGGGCAAACACTCCTTTAAGCATGTGTATTTTTCAGTTATCTGGAGGCTGGCATGGTATTGAACCAACCTCAAATTAATTCTTTCATGTTTTGATGATGTTTGATTTTAGTGATGTGGGCTGTGTAAAATGCACTGTCACTAGACTTGCACTTTAGGGTTAAAATGTCTGTTATGCTCTGTTTGATTGTAGGAAGGTTTTCCTCTTCTAAAAGAGAATGTGGCCATGGTATTTTGTCAGCTTCCATAGCACCGAAGGATGCGGTTTGGTTGTCCTCCACATGCATCTGGAACAGAAGACATCAGATTTCTAGAAGGGGTGCACATAGACCCAATTTAGGAATGTAAAGATCCCAGTTGTACACTTCATACTACTGTTTTCTGCTGAGGGGAAATTGACTCAACCCATTCCATGGACATCCATCACATTCCCAGCTACTGTTAATTGAGCAGCATGTTACTGTTATAATACTTCCTCAGTAGAGTGTGAAGCTAAGAAACATTGCCTTACACACTGTTGCAGTAATTTGCATAAGTTTCAAAGTCTCTTCCTTCCACTTGTAATCACTCAGCAGTACTACGTTCTACACAATCAGGCTTGGTATCCTTTGTTCTTTAAACGATTTCTGTTGGCTTCCATAAATCTTGTTCACAACCCTTTTGTGCCTCTTTGATAACAGCAGCCATATCCACCTCTGCCAGCGTCCCACAGGAGTTCTTCATCAATATCTCTAAAAGGCAGACGCCCCAACAAGAATGGATGAAATGAGTTAACGGAAATTAATTTTCTCAAAAAGAGAAGAACCCATCTTATGCCCCTCAAACTGATTTAAATTGCACACCCACCTTCTTTTCTCAGCAGCTCATATATATCTTTTTTTTAAGGAGGTTGCTGCTGTAGTAATGTGAAGACAAGTGGAAGACAGTAGTGACAAGAGTTGCTTTGCAAGCATTGGTGCGTTGTCCTTTTTGCTACAGCTTGCTATTTCACAGTCAAGTTTGAAATCGCAGAAGGGACAAATGTTCATTGTTTTAGCCCAGTGATTCTTAACTTTATAGCTTCTGTGAACCCCCACTGAAATACTTATGGAAGCTGCTTCTAATGTATGCTGGCTTTATGTCGGTCATACCAGTGCTTCAGTTGAGAACACAAACTGCCCATTCCAGATTATGGGGGTTATTCTAACTTTGGAGGAGGTGTTAATCCGTCCCAAAAGTGACGGAAAAGTGACGGATTTACCACCAGCCGTATTACGAGTCCATTATATCCTATGGAACTCGTAATACGGCTGGTGGTATATCCGTCACTTTTGGGACGGATTAACACTCCTCCAAAGTTAGAATAACCCCCTATGTCTTCTGTACCTGTGCTGCTGCCACGAATCAGGATAAAGATACCAATTACATTTTTAGCCCCCAGTTTCAAATTCCTTCACATTTGGAAAGCTTTTAAATTTTTCTGTTTTGCTTTTCATGAGCATAAATCTCATTATTTTGCTAATGTTGTGTAATTTTCTAAGTAGTCACGGGATCCCTGAGTAGGAATTGTGGATCACAAGTTAAGAACCGCTGTTCCAGGACACGCCTGGATCACAATGCCATGAGGAAAGGGGCATCTCTTCTTGTTTGAAAACAGCCTTTTCAATGTCGTCACTGAGGAGACCATTATTGTGATATGTTCATCTTTGTGATCTGTTGTGTTATTTTTGTGGTGTGCTCCTGCTATCTTTAGCGATGCAGCCACCACCGGATTTTAACCAGCTCTGTCTTTGATTGCTTGGCCTGGTTATTCTTTGTGTTTTAAGGGTCTTGTTTGTAATATCATTACAGTAGTCCTGTTAGCCCTGAAAATGTGTAATGCACCACACCTTCTAGAGGTTAAATATATGGTTACAGTGCAATACGTTCGGTCTTTTTCTTTTCATGTGGTTATGTCATCTAGGGGCTGACTATATGGTAACATGACTGTGTTTCTTACAAATGGTATTTTCAGGGTGGTGTCCTCTAGGCGCTGTTATCAACATTACAGACTAATGCCAAATGTTTGTATGAGAACGGTTTTTATTCGGTTAATATGATAATTGTATATGTTTTATTAATCTCTCCTTAATGCATTCATGACCATGATTCAGGTCAACTTAACATCCTTATTAAACTATGACTGTTTGAACACTCTTGATATGTTTGGGTGACCTTTCTGGTTTATTTCTCTTGTTACTTCCCCATGATTGTCTTCTTTTGGGAATTGTGTTATCCATCCAGCAACTCTGATGGTGGGATGGTGGAAGTGGTATACAATTGGAATTAGCACGGTAGATTCAAATTAGGATGCTAAATGGCAACATTTTAATTTTTTGCTGCAGATAGAGGAAGAAGGTAAATGGAAGTGCTTTAGTTTTATGCAGGGCCACTGGAATTATGCTACAGGAAAAGACCAAATTATGAGACAGGGTTGACCAATTTATGTGGTGAGAAAAGTCCAGTTATGTATTTACAACGCCAATAGCTCTACTAAAGCAAATGCGAGACCCATTGCATGCAAATGTTTTTTTTATGATTGTAGTCATGTGTTAAGCAGAAGAAAACAATCACGTTTTCGTTTAAAGATAGTCATTTGTTTCAGAACAAGAATGTTGTATCATATTGGAATATGGTCTTCTTTCGTAGAATGCCATTTTGAAAGACTGCACAATTACTTTAGACCATTGTATGCCTACTTGTTTCATGGACTGTGAAAGGCACAACACCCCATATTCTCACCCAACTGCGTGCAGGTCTGAAGTGAGAGTTGTTTCTCGTCTACATGGTATTTAACTTCTTTTGATTTGGGATTATTATTGAGTCAAAACTTATTTGACGAGGAACTCCAGCCCTTGGCCATAGAAAGTGTGACTAGTTAAACGTTAGTCCATGATTTTTTTTTTTTTTTTTTATTTTATTTTTTTAGACAAACGTGCCACGCCTTTTTAACTTAATTCTATATCTGCATGGATTTCTGTGGCTTTCTCCTTTCTGTGCTGTAAATATATTGAGCTTCGTAGGTTATGATACTATTAATTTAATGTAGTGATGAGACCAAACTAAAAAAAAAACTGCCTTTCTATTCCTTTCAGGTGAATCTGGATTGGGAAAATCGACGCTCATCAACTCCTTATTCTTAACGGACTTGTACTCTTCAGAATATCCAGGGCCCTCGCATCGAATCAAAAAGACTGTGCAGGTGTGTGCGATTATTTTTGTTGGTTCTGCGATGTTGTTTGGTTAAAAGTCGTGCATCTCTATTGTTAGAGCTAAAGACAGGATCCTGTGTCTAACTACCGATCCTGCTCATAATTAATCTTTAAGACATTCTTAGCCACAAATAACGAGAGAGGTCTTCGTGTGTTTCCTTTTTAGATTAAACAAATCAGGTTAGTGGTTTTGAGAAGTGGTAGATGGGTGTGGCATTGTTTTCATAGGTCATTCTATGCACTTTATTCAAATAGAATAGTAATGGGCTGCCCCAAGCGTCTGGTATTTCTTTTAAATGATGCCTTTATTTGAGCTTTTTCCTCGGTACAAATAGTTATCAAAATATATAAATTCCACCTCTTTACTGAACGTGTACCCTAAGTGCATCTACACACATTAAAGGGTCAGAAAGCCAGCCATAAGCATCTGCAACAGTCATACCGTTCTTCATCATAATTTTTACGTTTGTGAAGACTGGCCAAATTACATTGTGCGTTACGTATCCTGTATTCTTACTTGATAACATGGGTTGGGCAGTTTCCAAGCTGGTAATACGAGTACATCGTGCTTGTAGGTACAAGGAGAATTACATCTGTCATCTAATATATTGTGCAACTCATTGAACCGTAGTTGTAAAACTGATTACACGCTTATGTGTCAGTTTGGAGTGCAAATATCGTCACTTGGTAGAGAAAAGTTAAATTCCTTTTCTGTTTGTAAATAGTTCTGTTGAATCATTGTATACACCAAATGACTAAGTTGTACATAGTAAATAAAGTGTGCAGTGTAACTCCAATATGCAAATCCTGCAACTCCCCATGTACTTTCAAATATAGGAAAACAAACAGGACAGTGTCATACAAAATACTCAACAGACATAAACTCAGATAAAACAATCTTAAAGAAGAGGGTGAAGTTATGAAGAGGAGGCAGGCTCAGACAATCGGTATAATACACCTTTAATATGTATAATTCCTTTGTTACTTCAGACCCGCAGGCCATAGAACTGTTAGTCAACTTCACTCTTCCAAAATGGATGAACACACACTTTCAGAGTGAAAGTCCTCGATTACATTATTCACAAAAGATCCACCCCCTGCACTGCCCAGAACTCTTAGTGTGGAGGTTTATCATGGATTTTTCATATTGGAAATTGTGCTTTATTGCATATTCCTTAATGGGGTTTCTGTGATTTACTTATGGTATTGAGAAAGAGATTAGATGATTGTGAAACACGTGTTGACAGATTTGGATTGTATGTGCTTACTATTTTCACTTTGAAATCTAGCATTCTGTTGAATTCCTTATCACTGTTGCATTTATTGGGTGCCTTTAAATTGCTTACAAAATGCCTTCACATTGATGCACCAGGAAATAATGGTACATTTGTGAGTGCACACCCTAACTCTCTAAATCGAAATGTATAAAATGAATTTCTGCATTTTTGCGAAGTTTAAAGATGTTCAGTGGAATTGATGGAACACCTTTCAGTCGGTGTATTACAGAATGAGTATTCCTTTGTATTGTTTACAATATTCTGTTATAGTAACAATCGAATTTGTAATAATATTGACACAGCGAGTAGGTCTGGTTTTGCAGTGTTAGCTATTACAGGCAGACACAGGAAGGACCCTACAGAGAGTGCTGCAGTTGTGAATTAACCCACACTACAATGTAAGCACTCCAGTGGAGACGGCAGATAACACCCAAATACTCAGTTGCATTCGGTGAAGGAAGAATATTCCACTGGCTGACCCAAGATGTGATTGACAAAAGTCTCAAGCTAATATTTAAATGACGGTGGTTTAAGAAAACAGGTGGTTGAAACTGGAGGATCAAATTCCAACTCTGTGTATATTGTTAGCAATAGATCTGGTTGATAGCTGTGCTGTTAAAACCCATAGCTATAACATTTACTAGCGTTTCTAGAAAAGTTTGTCATTGTATGGTAGACCCTCCCAATTCTAATCCATGCAAGAGAATATAATAGCTTTTTAAAATAAGCAAAATGTTGCCACACATATTTTCTAGATAACATTGAGTATACATCTATATTGGCCCATGAAGTTTTTTTATGTCAACAATTCTCAGTAGAACTAAGATTTCCCTTAAATAAACGTCCAGGTGTGCCTAAGGATCCATCTAGGAAGAAATATCCCGGATCCAGTGTAAATATGTGTAAGGAAATTAAACATTTTTTATTGTAAACATGGAGTTGGTTTATACTTGCCACACATTAAATTTGTGAAGAGAGACAGTAGTTCAGTTGTGTAGGAGGATGAAATATATCACATATTGTCAGAAGAGAATAAAACGGTAGGAAAGATGTTATCAGCTAAAATTCCTAGTTATCTGATGCTAAATTATTAAAACCAGTGAAATCAGAAAGTAAGATATTTTCTGTATTGATTTGAGTATGTACGTTGTTGAACAGTTGAAGGCTGGAGAAAGGTGAGATTATTATTCGCTGGAATGATGGTTTCTGATGAAGGACCAAGCTCTTGTCATTGACCAGAACAGCTATTAACGACAGGTCCATGAGGGCTGAATCCATGGCAGACTTTCAGGAATACCACAGACTATGTAAATAATCTAGACCCACAGTAGTTGGTTAACCTGGCTGGCCATTATAGGCCTGCTCCAGCGTTAAAGGCCCAGGCCAAAGGTGAGGGCCTTTAACAAGGGAGCGGGCCTTTAATGTATGGTATAGCCCAACTACAGCAGGCTGTAAGGTTTTAAGAACATTCCACCCTTAGAGAGAAGACTGTTCTAATAAACAAAACAAAGGCTTCAGGCAGCCAGAGGGGACTGAAATTCCCTCTAGCTCCTTGAGAACTTTGTTCACAGCTGTTGCTGTGAGACAAACATTGGAATGTTGGAGCTCCAGGCTTTTACAAGCCAATAGGAGCCCAGAGCACTCCATTGCCTTCAAACAAGCTCCTAACATTCCAATTTTCTAATGCCATATAGATTAATTGTGGGTAAATTTGAGTTCATGGCTATCCTGAAAGTCTGTCCTGGATTTGTCCCCCTGGCACTTGTACACCCTGGACTGACGATAATAAGGTAGATGTGGAGAGAACCCGTGATGAAAAGTAAACACTTGACAGTGTTGGGAGCAGAGATGAGGCGTGACCCAAAATTCCTTTTACCTATAGTCGTTATTTATATTTGAAAGAGGGAGTTGTGTCCTAAACCAATTGATCCTCAATAATTGATTCTTTGGTTGAAGTCTTCCAATATAGTGTCACTCTTGGCTTGGCTTCTGCAGGTACCTTTATTTCAGAGAGTTGCAAAGTCATGCCCTAGTGTCAGTTGTTGCTTTTCACCCTTAATTCTCTTACTCCACTATAAGGCTGCTTTAAAATATTAAAGAGAAGCTGGAGAGAAGGAGAGAGCAGTAAGGAAAAGAGGATGGATGGATGGATGGATGGATGGAGTTCAGAGGCAAGGTGATAGAACAAGAGTGAGGAGTGTGGAACAGCACAGTGGGTATGACGGTAACCGAAGCACAAAGGGAATCTGATGGTGTCTTGCCTTTTATGAAGCCAATTGCTTATTTTCTCAGCAGGCCTTCTGACGGGGAACGCTTTTGGGTGAAAAATAGATAAAATATGATCCCGTTGTGAGCGACAACAAAGGACCATGGGTGGAGTCACTGGGAAATAAATTTGAAGGAGGAAGATGAAGAAAAAGGGGCAAAGCTGCAAAATTTTGATTACAAATGTAAGGGTCATTCATCAAAAGAAAGAAATAAAACATAGGAGGAACGCAACTATGTTCTCCTCCAGTAAACCCCACAACCTTGCCCTCCACCTGCTGTCTAGCGGTTATAGATGGAACCCCTGCTACGCTTCTCCACTAGCTCCATCTTTCTTTCTCAATTCAGAACTGAAAGCTCCGTCCCATTTTTCCAAGGTTGTTCGGTTCTCGTAGCTACTAAGGAAAGGGTTTTGCTAGCTACGAGTTCAAGGTTAATCAAGTGCTAACCGAGTTGGTAATGCATGTAGACCTCAGTCATGTACACCGCCCCCATGAGATACTTGGATTATCGTTGGTATTCATGGAAATTCTGAAGGAATTCTACGAACTGCAGCCTTTGTCTACACACTTTAGGTACATACTTCTAGTTAATGCGCGGTTAATTGCTATTGAGGTTTTTGTGGTACATAAATGTTAGCATTCAGCATTAGCGCCCTCTCTGAGTGGAAGCCAAGTGGCGCCTTTTGAGGAGTTTCCAAAACATGTTGGAATAAATTAAATAAACAATCGAGATTAACTGGTTCTTACTCACCATAGTAACTCGCCATGGAAACTCTGTTTCTTTCATTAATGACTTGTTCTAATGCAAGTGCCATGAGTTCAGCATCCATCTATCTGATAGTCTAATTTTGCAACTGTGGTGGGCAAGCCAAGGATATTTATTGTACGAACAGGGGACATGCAAAATACCGCTTGTTAATATCTTGATGCCAGAAGGCTTAAAAACAGGCAATGACTATTGTTTTAGCTTTTGTTTAGTATAGTGAAAAGGTGTTTACCAAGCTTGACCAATACACAGCACAGATATCGTTAATACAGTAGCAGTGGAAGACATACGAAGACACACATACCCAGAACCAGACGTCTTTGCTTGCTCTAAACAGGTAGAGCATAGGCACAGCAGTGCATACTGGAATAAGCATTTGCAAAGCCAGTAAGGTTAGATTTATTGTGCCAACACATACAGCTCTGCCACATTAGAGCGACACGCAGCAGGAGCAGACGGAGCAGTGCTGGTTCCTTGTGGTTCAGTGCCACCATACGAGTAGAAGTGGAAAGTTTATCCAAACAGCCGTTAGCAAGAGTTGAGAGATGAATATTCGACTGTGCTTAGCTAAGACGTATTTGACAGTCTCAAGTCAGTGCCTAAAAGGCTGCTCAAAGGAAGCCAGTGGTTGAAAGGGGTGATGCAAAACTCACTCCGTGCGTATCGGTAGTAGTAAGTCATGCTGGACAGATGTGCTGTCGAAGCACAGACCTAAAAAGTCAGGCTTGACAGAGTCTTCAACTGGACGTACTTACGCACATACTCTACTGTGGAACACATTTTCACACCACATGCATCAACAATGTATGCTTCCCTCTCACTTTAAAGATCAATTTACAACATTATTTGCAAGAGGCAGAAACGGTTGGAGCTTTAAAAGGGGTACATTTCTTGTAACAATACTGCATTACTTTACTGTTAGTGCTTCAAACTTGCTTCTATGCCAAAACATGAACTTCACCAGCATGCTTTTTGAGGCCTTTCGTTGTGCATGTCTTGAAAAGAGCTGTCAACGTGGAGTTCCTGGACTGCTGCTTACTCCTTAACACAGGTTGTGCGCATGGTCAGCAGAATAAATTGCGACAGCAGAAGTAAACAAATGTTCAGGATTCTTAGGCCATTGTTCCAGATGAAGACCCCTTAAGATGTTTAGGTGATGAGGGTGTTGTGCATGGAAGAAGGTATTTCTGTTTTATAAGTGTTCATGCAAAAGGAGTTGGAGGGGATTCTAACAGTTGGTGCCTGTTTGGAGATTGCATTTTGAAAAGAAGGAATTAAGAGGTAAAGTTCAGGCAGCCGTATGTCTTGAAGTTGCATGATAATCTCAATGAAGAAAGGGCTTTGAAGAATGTGGCGGCATACGTAGAGAACGTTAGAGACCCCAGAATAGATTTCCTGTACTTAAATTCAAAGGTCGGTGAGAAATTACTTATCTGAAAACCTCCTACTCCTAATGGCAGCCAGAGCATGACTATGCTTATTGTGACAAACCAGTCTAAATAGTCTAAAAAGTGTCCAGAACGGTTATACTGGGCATGTTTGAGGGATGCAGTCAATATTGTGACCATTTAAAGCGGTTTTTTTTTTAAATATATTTTTATTAGATTTTAGTATGCTTAAAACAAACACATTCAATACTGTGACAAAAGGAAGCAAAATAAGATCCCACAGACTGTTTCAGTAGGTCCCAGCAGTTGAAGTGTGACAACATTCATGGGTGTGGGTAATCCAGGTGGCGGTGGAGACTCTGGCACACGTCAGGGTTTAGTAACTGTGAGAGGTCTCGCTAACTTGGTTGTGGGAGCAAAGGGTACAGAGGGTATGAGTGGGGGAGGGGGAGGGCTGAGTGTGACAAGTGCTTGTATGTGAAATTTTTGGACACTGCTGCTAATAAAAGTGAGTTGGCACTGAGAATGGTAGTGAACGCTTGGAAATGAACTAGTGTAGGCTTGAGGGGAGGTTGCTGTGGCTAGTGCCCTTGGTGGTGATGCCAGGGGTAGTTGGTGTGTGGGGTGTGCGCTGTCATGGAGGGAGACTATCTTTGTTCAGCTCCTGTTAAGTGTGCTAGCAGAGTTGCCCACTGGAGGGAGATAGGACATTCACACAGGTGTCTGTCTCACTTCTTCAAAGCTGAGGGCATCTTCTTCAGCGGTGCCCCATTTCACCATTGCCTCATGCCACTCTGCAGCTGGGGGGTCAGTAGACAATCACAATTGTGGTGTAATGGTGTGTTTAGCCAGTAGTAGTGGTAAGGATGCAAAACGGGCTCAATTGTTTTGTTGATTTTTATATTCGAAAACGCAGAGAGAGAATTCCTCCCATGGATAGAAGTTTGGGAGTTCTGTGACGACCTGCAGAGTGGTGTGGACTGAGTGGCAGTAACTTTGGAGGGCTGAACAGGACCAGATCATATGTTTAAGATCAGCCTCAGGAGTTTGACAGCGCAGATAGCTAGCTTATGTGTCGGGGAAGAGGCGGTTCAACTGTGCTAGGATTAAATACGCCCTGTGGAGTGTGTGGAATTTAATGCTCTTGAGGCAGGAGTTGCGGGATACAACTTTTGGAAATTGAAGCACTCTCTCCCATTCTTTATTGTGCAGCGCTCTTTCAAATTTGTCTTCCCATTTTTGGCATGTAGGGAAGTGAAATGTTAACTCATGTATGTCTTTATAGAGCCGTGTGATGAGGTATCAACCAGCGCCCATGCCTAGGATAGATTGAAGTACTGGAGAGGGGTGGGGGTGTTCTTCTGCAGCATTCCAGGGTGTACAGCTTGTGTTACTGATTTGTCTATGCAAAAGGAATTGCCCCAGTGGGAGACTGTAGTCTTTGGCCAATTGTTAAAAGGGGAGGAAATGTCCATCAGAAAAGAGGTCACCTGCAATGAGTATTGAATGTTCTGTCCATACCCTTTGGTCTTAGGCTGTATAGAACCTGGGATGATGGGGCAAGCTGATCAGTGGAGGTATCTGGGTGTATGCTAGGGTTGTGCGCGAGAGCCGGTGTATGCAGGTCATGCAAGTCCATGCCGCTGAGACCTGGAGGGGCCATGGAGAGGGAGGCAGCGCCTTTGGGAGGAGAAGGCCTTGGCTTGTCATTATCGATATAGGCCCTTGACTATTAGTGGCTTATCCTGTGTGTCGGTCCACAGTCCAGCAGGATGACCATTGAAGATGTGATGCCAAAAAATAAGCCTTAAAAAATAGGGTGCCCAGGCCCTCTTAGTCCGTCAGTAGTTGTAGTTTAGTAAGAGCTACCTGGTGGCATTTGGTGCTGCAGATAAGGTTTGATAGAATAGTATCCAGCTCTTTGAAAAAGGGCCTTGTGGGACAACAGCGAAGTTTGCAAAACAGTAGAAAAGATTAGACAGGATGACCATCTTTGCCACTGCAGTTTTGCCCAGGGGGAACAAAGGGAGATATTGCCAGAATTGGGGTTGGGTTTATAGCCCGCTAGAGCCTTACATTAGTTCCCCTCATAGATGTCTGTGGGGGTATGATACGGATAGATTGCCAGGTATTCAATCGCTTGTGTGCCGGTTTAGGTGGACATCACCCAGACACAATGGATATGCAGCCAATTTTGCCCAGTTGACTCGGAGCCCAGCAACAGAAGCAGTAAGGTAGAGTGGTTTAGCGGGTTTTAAGACCCATTGTTATGTCTCATAATTACAAAAGCAGATAGTCCGCGTATAGGAACACCATATGTGTCCTGTTATCCAGTGGGACACCCCACACCTGGCCCTATCCGCGCAGACATATGCAAGGGGCTCCATCCTGCGAATACGTGTAGAGAGAGCGGGCACCCTGGTCTTGTGCCGCAACCGACAGGAGCCAAAACGAGGCGACCCAGTCAGATCCAGCAGGTAGGATTGGAGTATAACACCCGGGTGTAAGTGGTGTAAGTGAAAAGATTAGGCCTTATCCCCATGCTGGCAAGGACTGCAAAAAGATAATGCCATGTTTGTGTCAAATGCCTTCTCTAAATCGAGGATGAGGCATGTTGCTCTTGGAAAGTGGCTCTGTACTTGATCTAGTATATGGAAGCGTCTGTGAAATATTTTGGGAGGTGCTACGTTCCGGCAAAAAGCTGTTTTAATCTGTGTGGATAAGGTTCGGGAGGAACTCAATCAATCAATTAGGATTTATAAAGCACGGCTAACCACCCGATGGGGCATTCAGGTGGTTGCAGGTCCCAGAGGATTATTAAAACAGCCAGGTATTGAGGACCATTCAGAATTCCGGAAATTAGGTGATGGTCTGGAGGCTGGGGGAGTGGGGGGTGGTGACTGTTCCAGGTTTTTGCTGCGATGTGAGAGAAGGAGCATCCTCCACTTCTTCTTTGGTAGATGCGGGCGTATGTGCAAGTGAAAGAGATGTGTTCCATGTGTTGCTGGTATTGCCAAACCTCAGTACTTCCATCTTGTCTGTGTTCAGCTGCCGCCAGTGGTTCTTCATCTAGTCATCAACGCTTGTCATGCATTTGTGGAAGTTGGTTCTGGTGGTGAAGGGGTCATCGGTGAGTGAGAGGATGAGCTGGGTGTCATCTGCTTAGGAAATTATCTTGAGACTGTGGGATCTGACGATGTTGGTCATGTTGGGATGAACCCTGGGGGACACCGTAGGTGATCTCCTTGGGTTCAGAGGTGAAGGGTGAGAGGTGGATCCTCTGGTTTCTTCCAGTGAGGAAGGAGGTCATCCGCCTGAGTGCATCCCATTGGATGCCGATGTGGTGAAGTCTTTAGGTCAGCATGTGGTGGGATATGGTGTTGAAGGTTGCCAAGAGTTCGAGGAGGATCAAAGCTGCTGTTTCTCCTCGGTCGAAGAGGGTTCAGATATTGTCGTCGTCTGCTGCTATCACAGAAGTTTCGGTGCTGTGATTGCTGCGGAAGCTGGATTGGGAGACATCAAGTAGCTGGTTCTGCTCCAGGTATGCCATGAGTTACTTCACAATCTTTTCCAGTACCTTTGCTGGGAATGGGAGCAGGGAGATTGGCCGGTAGTTTTTGGGTTTGCTAGGTTCAGCTGAGGGTTTTTTGAGTAGTGATCTACCTTCGGCGTGTTTTTCCAGGCATCAGTTCATTTTGAAGTGGTGATAGGTGTGGAGCAGGGTGGTGAGTTCCTGGCTGATCCTTTGGTTTCCAGGGTTGAAGATGTGGTGCAGGGATGGGTCTGTGGGAGGTCCTGAGTGGATGGATTTCATGGAGGAGGTGATGTCCTCAGTGGAGAGAATGTTCCAGGTGGTCAGTGTGTGGTGGAATATCTATAAAGGAAGTCCATAGGTGTGGGTTGGGGTTTGAAGTTTCTGTATATGGTTGCGATCTTGCTGTGGAAGAAGTGGGTGACGGTGTCGCACAGCTCCTGTGAGAGTATGATGTTGTATCTCTGGCACAAAGGTTTGAGAATTCCTTAATGTAGAAACGTTCTTTGGTGGTGTTGGCTGTGTTTTCGATGCATGCAGCAAGGGTTGTCTTCTTTGTACCCCTCAGCAGGCAGTGTTAACGGTTGAGGGAGATCTTTAAGACTGCTCAGTCGGAGGCATCTTTGCTGGGGTGCAGCTCCTCTCCAGCTGTTTGCTGTCTCGTTTCGCTGTTCTGAGTTCTTGGGTGTGCCAGTTGGCATTTTTGGAAGATTTTTCCTGGTTGTTGCTCTTGATGGGGACAATGCTGTTAGTGCAACTGGTGATCCAGGTGTTGACGTTTTTCACTTCTTGTTCAAGGTTGGTTGCAGTAGCGGGATTGGAGGTGCTGAAAATGTCTGCCCAGCTTGTCTCCAAGATTTTGTTCGACCTCTGGTGGGGGGCGCTGGTCATCTTGGGGGTGGAGGTGCGGGGGCTGGAGATGCTGAAGTGTATGATGAAGTGATTGGTCCATATGAGTTCTGTGCCAAGGCTGTATTCGAAGCAGTTGGTGGAGGTGAAAATGGGGTCCAGTGTGTGTCCTACGATGTGTAGGGTTGTGGATGATGTGGGTCAATCTGAGGCTGCTCATACTGTTAGAGGTGTACAGTGTTGTTGTTGGGGCCGTTGATGAAGTAGACCTTTCAGTCTAAGGCTAGGGGCGCTATGAAGTCTGTGATGGTATTGCAGAAGCTGGAGCATGGCCTGGGATTCGGTATGCAAGGGTGCCTCTGATGGTTTTGTTGTCCGTGTGGAGCTTGAAGTTGAGATGTTCCATGGGGTTGGTGGTGTTGTCGATGGTGGTGGTGCATTGTATGGTCTTTTTGTGGACGATGGCTGTTCCTCCTCCCGGCTTGTTGGTGCAGTCCTGGTGAATGATTTTATATCCTTCGGGGATCGCTGTGGTAATGTCTGAGGTGGATGTGGGATGGAGCCAGGTCTCAGTGAGGAAGAGGGTGTCGATGAGGTTCCATAATTCTGTGGAATGCTTGCATAGTGAGCGTGTGTTGAGAAGGGCAGATCTGGGCGTATCTATCTTCAAGGATTCCCCCTAGGATTTTGTAGTCTGTGCCAAGGATGGCAATTGGTCTGTAGGAGGCTAAGCGTGTAGGTTCTTTTTCCAGCTTGGGGAGGGGGTATCAGTAGGGATTTGTACAGTGAGTGTGGGAGTTTGTGTGTAGTACAGCTTCATATATTACTGGGAGGCTGGGGCCAGTAGGGAGGAAAAGGTGCTATAGTACTCCAATGGCAAGCCGTCGAGGCCTGGAGTTTTGTTCCGAGCAAGATCATGAATCACCTGTGTCAGGTCTGTAGTGGTGATTGCCGCATCTAGGGTGTCCCTGATAGATGCTGAGTTAAAATAGAGCAGGATGTACGCGAGGAAAGTCTCAGTTAGGCTTGTGACCATTAAAAGGTGTTGAATGCGTAACAAGGCGAGATACTTTCTAATAACAAGTACAATTCTGCAGTCACTTGTTCTATCAATAGAACCACAGTCTTAAACATTGCTTGGTCCAGCAAGCATTAACACTAACATCTGTAAGCGTACTTCCAATGAATGCTACCATTTATTCCAAACGAAGCTCCACAGTTGCCAACGTTTCAGTTACAACAACACTAATTGAAAAATACACAATGATGTGAATGATGTATTGTTCAACATTTAACATCATTAGGCCTTTTGAAGAGCTTCACAGGTCTCATGAACATGCTGGTGAAATATGAATTATTAGCTGTATATTGTATTGCGAGTAGATAGTGCCTACCATTTTGCAACTCTAGAATATGGTTTTATAATCCAAGTCGAAAAGTGATCATTTTTCTATCTCGGATCAACTCAAAAACATTAGTTTTCCCATTCAGTTATTAATATTCTTTAAACACGTTTCCCTTGGTTTCCTGAATAATCATTTTCTGTATTGTGCCACACCCTCTCATTACATTCCACAGGCAGTAGAACAGTCTCTGATATGGCACGTAGATAGATGCATCTCACTTCCTGGGGTAAACTGAGCCATTTAGGGCAAATCTGACAATGAAATGAAATGGAAAGCAAGGAAGAAAAGTTATTTGTTTGCTGTAAATCCCGGTTACATTTTTCTGGTGGCTCCTGTGAGATCGAAGGCATTCCATGTTTGCTTTACACATTTTCTTCCCTTACTGGTAATGTGTAGATGATGCTTATCATTTAAAAAAAAATGTTCTAGTGGGATTTTGTTAAACCAAGGTTTGGTAATGTGTAATCTTGCCTGATGATGTGCGGCTCCTAGGGCTAGCCCCGGAATCCTGCTTGGGCAGGTGAAATGCTGGGAAGAGTTAGGCAGAACAGGGAGTGTCTGCCTGTTCTTGCTGCGGGGCCTTATTTTGTCTTATGTTACCTTCTCCTTGTATGTAGCATTTAAAACAGTTACCCCAAAATTATCATGAAGAGCCGAAAGAGAATATTGGAATCGCCAGTTCGTTTAAATTTGCTTGTGATTTTCACAACCTTTGCATCTGCAATCTGATAGCACTACCTGGGTACTAGTCAATCCTTTGTACTCTGTATTGCAAAAAGACATAACAACTCTATGTGGTAGCTGTAAGTGAGAGATGAAATAAAGTTCTACAAGGAACATATACACTCCGTGCCTTATCGCCTCAGTTGCCTAAGCTGGCAGCCAGTGGAAATGGTGCACTGCAACGCTCCTCGTCTCAGCTTTCTGAGGTAGTGCCTAGATAGAGGCACTATTCTCAGCAGTCCAAACATCAGACAAGAATATGCATTATTATACTTCTCTACATAACACAAACATGCACACGCGATATTACGCATGGTCACTCAGGCAGGCATTGGAGTTGCAGTTGTCCCTTTTTGAGCCTGCACCCATGGTTGGGGGACTTGGTAGGTCAAAAACCTCTGACTTACAGTTTATACTGCAGGTATTTTTTCTTTTGATGTGAAGCTGGATTATCATTCTCCTAAAGGTAAAATGGAATGCTTCAAGGAAGTTGTCTAGAGAATCTTTGTTTCAAACTTGATAATGTTGAGTTGATATTTGAGGACGGTACAATAGTGTGAAATCAGCAAGTAGACCAAATTCTGTTTCTTGCTCTGACATAGTCTACTTTTTGAATTTAAGGATTTTGAAGTTCCTATTCCAGCGGTGCTGCTTTGTTTAGGTTGAACTAGTGAGCTGTTATTGTTTCCTTTAGATGTTGCTTGGTTACTGACCCATTAGCATGTCTGCTTCTGAACAACCATTACTCTTCACATGAAACATAAACACAAATACATATTTTGTTAGCTGCTCAATTCCCCAGAAGTTGCTCCTTTGCGCTCCCAAATAAGAGACTTATGCTAGATTTTCACCCCTTGCTGCTAGGGGTAGTCCGCATTAAAAGTATTAGAGCAAAACAAACATTGCCAAAGCTTCTATGTATGTGGTGAATATATTTTCGTTAAGCTTATAGTTTGCCTTGGACTGATTTCCTTGAGATGTGAGGGATAGAAAGCTGGCTTTCTAGTCCATTGATAGGCGGCAGAATATTCCTGATAATCCACTGTGTCGGTGAGAAAGCCCCACTGAACAATGAAAAAGATTACCTACGGTGTGAATTAAACTCTGCTTTGGTGTGAAATAACCCTGCCTGTGCTTAGGAAAGTCATTGCAAGCAGAGCCAGACACAAGGTAAGCCTTTTCTGTGTTTTTGCCTGTCGGGGAATGGTGCCTCGTTGGACCAAGGAATGAAGCTGACTGCTCCAGACTTCACTAATCGATATTATGTGAAATATGGCCATCGGGCAGTGTGTAATATTTTCAGTATCATAGATAAGCATTGGAGTTGCTCTGTGTGTTCTTTATTTGGCATATCTCTGGCATAGCATTGCTGACACTTTTGGAACTAAATGGTGCTTTATGCCAGGAAGCCCTGCAGATATCTTTATTAGTGTGGTCTTGGATAGTATGCAGGAACATGTAAAGAGTTGTCTGGCCCTCAAAGAGAGGTCTGTATGGCACCTGCTAGGTAGATTGGGACATTTTTGTGGGTGACCGAGAGATACAGTATAGATAGTGTGGGGACATTCCTAATGGAAATGTAAGGAGGGCTTACCTTGTTTGAGTTGTTTTGCGACCTGTGATTGGGCACCAGAGGTTGCAAGAGAGCTGTAGGAGAAAGCTTGTAGCCATTAGCTTATCCCTTGTTTTGAGGGTTGGAAATAACGGGGTCAGCTGTTTTGTTATGTGTGATCAGGGTAGAATTACCTTGACTCTTTGGCAAAATATTTTCTACTACCCTCACCAGTAATCTTACGAAAGGTGGTGTGGGTCTTAATCCTTCAAGTGATCCGTGAACAGAATCCTGGGAGCACCCCTTTACATGTGGTCAGTTGCAAGGGAAAGGATTAGTCCAAGCACTACTATCTTGTACAAGACTCTGGCCAGTGTGCTAAATCTAGAGAGGGCTGTGAGGCCACCTTGTGTCCATCAACAGTTCCCTCATCGTCCCAAGTGTTTTTTAGTTGCAGGCATTCACAAAGAAGGCAAGCCTTCATGATAGCCTTCCTAAAATTTAGTTTATTGAGACCCTTTCAGTCCGTGACAGACCCACAACAGATTGACTTGTCAGAAAGGGATAGTGTGAGCCAGCGCTGCAGTATTCGACCCAGGCCAGCATTTTCTGAGATTGGTCACTGGGTTTCTCAATGTGGAGGAACTGGCCCACTGTGGAGCACTGACCCACATATTGAAAGTTTGTAACCTTTTGAGGTGAGCTATTGGGACTGCTCTGAGCATGAATTTGGAGAGTGTGCGTGCTAAGCAGCTGTAGTAGATTCACAGACACGCTGTGCATTACCATTTTTAAAATAGCGACATGGAAGTGGATGAGGCCAAGGGCCACTGCATGTGGTTTTAAAGGAATAACCAAGATGCAAGCCGAATGAATGTGTTTACGTTTTTGTATTCATGCATCTAGCAGAGGTTTCAATGTGAAATGGTACAGGACAAATAACCCTAGTGCGGAACAGGTGTTAAGTCGGAGAAGCAATAAGGGCCTATTGAAGAGAAACCGTTCTGGAGGATTTAGGAAGATCTATGTACCATATTTGAGGAAGTAGAGAATATCTCCATTCTGCCACTTGATGGTGCAGCAGAAAAGATAGTGGTGGGCAGAAAGCAGCCACATTGAAAAAGCTGTAGCAAGGGACCGAGTGTGCAGATGAATGAATTTCCTTCCCTTTGAAGTCTCTCTGAGCATTTTAGCAGCCGGATTGCGAATGCCCACTAGACACCAGGGATTTATTTTTTATAAGAAATTGTCATAAGGGGAGCAACCCCTTGGGCAAGGGTCGCTCCCCAGGGGGGCATTTTTTTTTTTAAAGGCCTATTATTAAACCTCTAGGCGGCAGGAATAATTTTTTTTTTTTATTTTTTTTAGAGGTGGGGAGCAACCCCTTAGGCAAGGTTCCAAATTATATTTAGGCCATTTCTGCCCCCCTTGGGGGCAGATTGGCCTATTTTTATGAGGCCAATCTGCCCCCAAGGGGGACAGAAACCACTAGACGCCAGGGAGGTTTATTTTTTTTATTTTTTTTTATTTTATTTACATGAATTTCAGGTAAGGGGAGCGACCCCTTAGGCAAGGGTCGCTCCCCTGGAGGGGCAAATTGTATTTAGGCAATTTTTGCTATGCCAATCTACCCCCAAGGGGGGCAGAAACCACTTAGGCACCAGGGATTGGTGTGTGTGTGTGTATGTGTGTGTTTTGTTTGGGGGGGGGCAGCCCCTTGGGCAAGGGTCGCCCCCCATGGGGGCACATTACTGTTGGCCATATCTTAGCTTATTTTTGGAAGGCCCATCTGCCCCGAAAGGGGGGCAGAAAGCCCACCAGAGACCAGGGAAGATTTTGTTTTCAAAATAAGAGGTTGGGGTACAAAGTTGTTCTGCCCACCAGTGGGCAGATGGGGCAATTACCCGCGATCCACACCCTGGGTGGTGGGGTTGGGGGATGGGGGGAGCAGAAAGTCTACTAGATGCCAGGGAATAAAAAAAATAAAAAAAATACTGGGGTGGTGGCTACCAACCAGTATGGGCCTGGTTATGCCTCCACCCCAACTGAAGGGGTTAACAGTCTTTCAGCTCTCCCCCGCACACTAAAACATCTTATCCCACGGCAAGCAAGAGGACATTTGATTATTTTGGGTTTTCGTTTTACATTTGGGCCATGAGAGCTTGGCTAACTCTCAAAATCGTCCCACTTGGAATGGTGAGGGCTGCACTTTATGGACTTTGGGACGCTGCCATGTAGAAAAATCCACAGGACCTAGACACATCTGAAAACTAAACATCTGGGTGATTCCAGGATGGTGTGCTTCACAGGCACCCGCACCATTTTTTTTTTACCCACAATGCCCTGCAAACCTCCAACTTTGCTGGAAATCACACATTTATGTGATGGAACCTTCCAGAGTCTGCGGGAATCCACAAAATTCCTACCACCCAGCATTGTCTCATCTATACTGATAAAAATTCTGCTGCACTTGTCAGCCTAAAAAGTTTTTTTTCTCAAACTGTCCTTTTGGACCCGCTTTGGTTCCCCCTAAATTTTGACATGTTTTTGGCTCTTCCCTGTCACAAGCACTTGGCCAACCTACACAAATGAGGTACAGTTTTTATCGGGAGACTTGGGGGAACGCTGGGTGGAAGGAAATTTGTGGCTTCTCTCAGACTCCAGAACTTTCTGTCGCCGAAATGTGAGGAAAAAGTGCTTTTTTGGCCAAATTGTGAGGTTTGCAAAGGATTCTGGGTAACAGAACCTGGTGAGAGCTCCGCAAGTCACCCCATCTTGGATTCCCCTAGGTGTCTAGTTTTAAAAAAAAAATGCACAGGTTTGGTAGGTTTTCCTAGGTGCCGGCTGAGCTAGAGGCCAAAATCCACAGCGAGGCACTTTGCAAAAAACAGGTCTGTTTTCTTTGGGAAAATGTGATGTGTCCCCGTTGTGTTTTGGGGAATATCCTGTCGCGGGCGCTAGGCCTACCCACACAATTGAGGTACCATTTTTATCGGGAGACTTGGGGGAAAACAGAATAGCAAAACAAGTGTTATTGCCCCTTGTCTTTCTCTACATTTTTTCCTTCCAAATGTAAGACAGTGTGTAAAAAAGACGTCTATTTAGAGAAATGCCCTGTAATTCACCTGCTAGTATGGGGACCCCAGAATTCAGAGATGTGCAAATAACTCCTGCTTTTCAACACCTTATCCTGTGGCCATTTTGGAAGTACAAAGGTTTTCTTGATACCTATATTTCACTCTTTATATTTCAGCAAATGAATTGCTGTATACCCGGTATAGAATGAAAACCCATTGCAAGGTGCAGCTCATTTATTGGCTCTGGGTACCTAGGGTTCTTGATGAACCTACAAGCCCTATATATCCCTGCAACCAGAGAGTCCAGCTGACGTAACAGTATATTGCTTTAAAAAATCTGACATTGCAGGAAAAAGTTACAGAGTAAAACGTGGAGAAAAATGGCTATCTTCTTCACCTCAATTTCAGTATTTTTTTATTTCAGCTGTTATTTTCTGTAGGAAACCCTTGTAGGATCTACACAAATTACCCCTTGCTGAACTCAGATTTTTGTCTACTTTTCAGAAATGTTTAGCTTTCTGGGATCCAGCATTGGTTTCACACCCATTTCGGTCACTAACAGAAAGGAGGCTGAAAGCACAAAAAATAGTAAAAATGGGGTATGTCCCAGTAAAATGCCAAAACTGTGTTGAAATATGGGGTTTTGTGATTCAAGTCTGCCTGTTCCTGAAAGCTGGGAGGATGGTGATTTTAGCACCGCAAACCCTTTGTTGATGCCATTCTCAGGAAAAAAAACACAAGCCTTCTTCTGCAGCCCTTGTTTCCAATTTTTTGGAAAAAAACAACATTTTCGCTGTATTTTGGCTAATTTCTTGGTCTCCTTCAAGGGAACCCACAAAGTCTGGGTACCTCAAGAATCCCTAGGATGTTGGGAAAAAAAAAGGATGCAAATTTGGCATGAGTAGCTTATGTGGAGAAAATGTTATGAGGGCCTAAGCGCGAACTGCCCCAAATAGCCAAAAAAAGGCTCGGCACAGGAGGGGAAAAGGCCTGGCAGCGAAGGGATTAATGTTTCATCAACTCTTGGAAGGTTTATCCAGTCATAACTTAAAGACAATGGTATGAACTCCAGGGACCCATGAGCTTTCTGGAGGATAAAACCCCCTATTTCTTTAGGCATGACAATTTTAAATCATGCACATAGTTGGAGTCTCCGGTAATGGCTTTGAGGTGAAGCTTGATTGCTTCAATCCAGCAGTTGCCTTTACAAGGCATTACATTAGGTTTTTTCCTCTTTCGAGGCCCACGTTAACAAGACCACTCAAGCGGGCTGCTACCGGTTATCACTCTTATGATGGGTCCAAAAACTTCATCCTGGATTAAAACCCCAGCCCAGGCTCTGGTCCAGGTAGTGAACTGCCAGCTAACACTTAATACGCCCTGCTACTGTTTATATTTATACTTTATGCCACCACCAGGCATTTTATTATTTTTTTATTTTTTTTATTCAATGTTTGCAGGTACATGAAAGAGGAAATAATAGAAATTATAAATCAATCAAATTACTAAATCATTACCATTTCTGAACTAAATAATGCTACAACCCCTTATTCTTAAGGTGGAGCTCTACTTGTTCCCCATATACCCTGAAATGTTCGTATCGCAGAAATACGTTGTGCGTATAATTGTTCCTTGGAACGCACAATTTTCAATTTACTCCCCAAAGCCGCATAGGATGGTGGTAGTGGTGACTTCCATGCCTGAAGAATTAATGATCCGGCAATCAGGGAAGGAATAAACAGAATTTGCTTTGAGTGGGTCGGTAAGCTAGCATGGCTGGAGATACCAAACAGTGCACCATCGGGGTCAGGGCAAGAGCTAGCCGTACTTCAGAGCAAATCCACTGAAATATTTTCTCCCAGTATTCTTCAAGCTTAGGACATGTAAAACATAGGTGCAGCCAGTCCCCCTGATTGCCTCAACAGTGTGGACAAAGTGCAGACGCTGCCGGAAACACTTCCCTTATTCGAGCTGGAGTGTAATACATCATCCATTTGAAGTAAAATACATTTTTGTTTTTTAAGTTGGCACCCTTTACTGCCTTGCAAGATAGAGCCACAGATGTGGAGGAACTATAATATTCTATCTTACATACTGTTGTCTTCTCAACCTTCATCAAAAAGCGGGAGATAATCCCCGAAGAAGACTGGTAACTCAGTATCTGGTACAAGTTGCCTATACACCACTGGTTTTTCCCATAAAAAGCTTGGGCAATTATGGAGATGGGTGGGCCCATTACTGTCTGAAGAAAATGTTGGATTTTGAAGATGAGAAAATCTAAGACTGTCTGGAATACATACTCCGTCCCCTTGACATTGAAGCCATGTCTTAGTTTGGTCACCTAATAAGTCTGAAAACCTAACAAAACCCAACTGTTGCCACCTTCTGATGTGACCCGGGTTCAACTTAAGGCCCAACATTCCTGAATCACAGGGCAAGTTTGTCGGGTAAAAGCTGGGAACTTGATATTTCTCATGGAACTGCAAAACCCTGGAGCGGACTGCTATCGGAACTTTGTACCATGTACGTTTGGGCAGTCATGTTATCTTTAGAAATTGGGGAAGCTGTGTACTACTTTCTGCAAGCATGCGTTTAAGGTAATAATTGAGGGTGAGTGGAGAAAGCAGCCTCATAATATTTCCTAAAATGAGGTAGGGCAAGCCCACCTTCCTCTTCCGCTAAAGTTAACATATCCAGCTGTATGCAAGGTTTTTTGTTTTGTCCATATAAACTGATGGAGCATTGTATCTAGATCTTTGAAAAAAAATTGAAGAACTTTGATAATTACATTATTGTAATTACATTATTGTCATCAGTTTGACAAGTGCCACCCGCCCAATGAGTGTCAATGAACAAGCTTGCCATTTCTGCTATAAACCTTGAGCTTTATTTAGGGTAGATACGTAATCAAGCTGATAAAGATCAGAAAACTTATGAGTTACATATATGCCCAAATTCCTAATAGGGCGAGAGAGCTGAAACTGCACCCGCATCGCGAAAGGAAGAATAGAGCCAGTAGCATTAAACAAGAGAGCTGCAGACTTGGTAACCCTCAAGATCCAAAAAAATAACTTGATTTTTGCAAATGCCCTTTCTATATTCGAGGACTCCGCTAAGAGATAGAGAATCATATCATCAGCAAAGAGTTTCAGTTTAGGTGCTTGGGGAAGAGGTGGATGTATAGAGCTGTCTTGGCGAAGAGCGTCTGCCAGGGGTTCATTAAAAAGTGCAAAAAGCACTGGCGAGAGAGGACAACCCTGATGCATGCTCCGTCAGATTTGCAGAGTTCCCGCTATGCGTGCACTGACTAAGATCTTGGCTTGAGCCTTAGAATACAAAATACGCAGTACCTGGATAAACTGCCTAGGGAAATTGAACCTATCCAGGATCGAAAACAGAACCTCCCATTGATCTAAATGAAATGCTTTCTATGCATCAAGCATTATAATATCGGCCCGGATATTATTTAGGGAGAAATAGTCAAGTGGTCTGTTGTGGAAAGTTGGTATTAGATGATATAAGTCTGCCTGGAAGAAAGACACAATGATCCTCATTAATTACCCCTTGAACCACAGAATTTTTGTCAGGAGTTTATAGTCTTGATTTAATAGGCTAATCGGGCGGTATGAGTCTGGTTTCTTGACTTGCCCCCTTTTTTTTTTTTTCTTTCCAAAAGCTAACAATGACGGCCCTTGTAAAGGAGGCTGGTATATCCACCCCATTAAGTACATCATTAAAAAGGGTGACCAAAAACTCCACTATTTGGCTTGACAGAGTCTTGTACACCTCTGTCGAGAGGCCATCTTCCCCACAGGCTTTCCATTTGGGTGAGGCAAGAATTGCCTCTTACTTCCGACAATGTGATAGGCGCCAGTACTATAGCCTGTGATTCCTCATCTAAAATGTATAGCTTAAGTGTACTTAAGCATTGATTTATCTGTCCCACATTAGTTTGGAGTGTGGAAGCATAAAGTTTCTAATAATGGGATAGAAAAACCTCCTTTACATCTGTGGAGTGATTAACGAGTACCCCCTGTTTCTCATCTAATATAGACGACAAAATTACTATTAGACTGTGTTTTTTGGGGACCAGGCCAGAGGCTTACTTACATGTTCGTTCTCCTCATATTGTCGCTAAAAGCTTGAATGCTGATTAACTATTTTGCTGGATATATAAAAATCCATCAGTTTAACCTGTGCCTCTTTTAGTCTGAGGACTGCCTCTGGATTTTGAGTTGCCTGGTGGATCCTTACTGCTTGATCAAGCTCCTGTTCAAGGCCTGAGGCTATTTCCTTAGCTAGTTTTGTCAGATGGGATTTATAGGTTATTGTTTCATCCCTTATATGAGCTTTGCAAGCTTCCCAGTTGTTGAATAAAGAGGCGGACCCTTTATTGTTGTCCAAAAACTCTATGACCGATGTCTTAAGAATCGCAATCCACCCCTTATCTACCAAAAGGGACTGATCAAAACTCCATCGCAAGCATATCTACACTAATCTGGGGATCTGAATGATCAGAAAAGGGATTAAGCAGAATAGTCAAGCCAAACTTAGCTCACAGAAAAGAAACTAGTATAAAGTCTATCCTAGAGGCTGTATCATATTTTTTAGATAAGCAGGTAAATTAAATTCCCCGGGTATGGTCTGCCCTCCAGACATCTACTAGTGCCAAGTCAGAAATGATTTTACCCAGAAAGTGAGATTTTCTTGGTTTGTTCTGTGATATGTTTTCGCGTGAAGTATCAATCTGGGTATCGGGTATGATATTGAATTGTCCTCCTACAATGAACGGGCCAGGAAGTGTAATGAGTACATTATATAAGCCCTGAAGGGAGCTTATTTCATCTTCAATGGGGCCATAAAAGCTCACAAAGTGTATATGCAGATTCAAAACTAGTGTACTAATTATTAGCCATCTTGCCCGTGGATCTTTGTAAACAGATATACCACCTGGGAAATTCATGCTTAGCTTAGATGGCCAACCCCCCGAACAGCGGTATTGGCAGATGCAAAAAAACAGACTGAGCAATAAATTTGGGAAGCTTAGGCTTTTTTCTTGAAAAATTAGTCTCTTGCAGAAGGAATATCTGGGATTGTGATGACATTAGCCATTTGAGTATTGCATGTAGCATTACCTGATTATTGACCCATTTAGATTACATGCAACAGCCTTTAAGCTTCTTACTTCCATTAACTAGCTTATTAAAAAAGTAGTTTGTAAGCCCACAGTGCTGACTTCCCCATCCTGGACCAGCCTTTTTCCTAGCACATCATCTTTCCCCAACATAGCAGCTCTAGACTGAGTGTTCTTTCATCCTTGCATTTATCACCTGTTAGCTTCCCCCACCCTAGTGTGTTTCTCCCCACCAAATTGAAATATCACCCCCACACACCTGAAGCGGCCCAACCCGTCATAGCCTCACCACCCGGGGCGGACCCACATCTCTCCTGTGTACCTCCCCAAAGCTACAGTACACTGATTTAGCAATCCCAGAGTCTATATTCCCGAGGAACAGCAGATGGTAGGCCGTACATACACAAAACATTTTGCATTATGAACCAGGTCATACAAGATGAACCACATTGATAAGTCTTTAAATGAATTGCATAATTTCCTAACACATTATTACTTTTTAAGTGTTCCCAAGAAGTCCCTTGCCTGCTGAATGCCTTGGAAGATGTGAACCTGTCCCTTATAAAGTACCTTAAGTTTTGCAAGTTGAACAATGCCAACTGGGGCCCCTAGTCTCTTAAAATCATCAATGAGACTAACAAATTTGTGGCGCTGTTGCGGTGCTGCTATAGACATGTCACAAAAGATGCGAAAGGTGAAGTTGTCACCCGAGTTGAAAGTTTTTGTTCTTATAGCTTGTGATAGAATCTATTCCTTGATCCTTAAGTCACCAAAGTTGACTAGTATACCGTGTGGATACTTTGAGTTAGAAGATCTTATAGCGGGAACCCTATGTGCCAGCATAATAATATCTGCATTAGCTGCAGCCTTGTCAGGAAGAATGCACTTGTAAATAAGGTCTGAGATCACTATAGTCACTGTGGACGTTGCTTATTCCTCTTAGGGGATTTCAATGAACCTCAGATTCAAACATCTATATCTATTTTTGGCTTCGACAAGTTTTAATTGAAGCTCCTTGAGTTCTTCCTGGATCTGAGTTGTTGCTGTTTCATGCCTGTTTTGTGCATCTTCCAGATCGGAGTCCCTCAGCTCTGCTTGAGAAACCCGTGAGGAAGATGCATTATGTTGGCATTCAGCTGAACCAGCTGTTCGTTGGTTTTCCTGTAAGCCTCCACCTGTGAGACTTTCATAATCACGTAGCTCCCTAAGGATCTGGTTGAGCATACTTTCACAGATGGCTGACCAGGTATATTTCCTTCTTGCAGAGTTTGCAATAGATGAGGCAATAGACAAGGGCCGTATGTAATCAATTTAGCTGTTTGGCTCCAAGTCCGAGGACAGCTGGATCGGTTGTTGCTGTGTATATGATAAATTGATTATTTTATATCACATTAGACATTGCTATATTCTTCTCTTTTCCGGTCCCCTTACCATTATTCATTGAAAACGAGGGATATGAGGGCTCTATTTAAGATGATAAGCCGCGGAAAGCAGAAGGTGGAAAGAAATGCATACTTGCAACGTAAAGTCTTGCCTGCTCGTTGAGAATGGAGTTGCTTAATTCTAGAATGGAAGATGGCGATAAAGATCCTGCGATCTGTATTGCCTGTGGTGTTGTTGGCTCCTGCTGTGTTGGCAACCTGGAGCTGGTTAGGACAGGTGCCAAAGCAGTTGTTGGTAAATTTGTGTTTTCCTCAGCCCGTTGGAGTCTCTTGAAGAGACTTCTAGATGATCTTGCTTTCGGAGGCTGGTTTTTCTCTTCCCATTGCAGAGGTCAAGTTCTTCGATTTGAGGGCTTTTGGAGCTTTGCTGGCTGTGCATGATTTAAATGATATGTTGCGAGTAATGTTGATTATGAAGAGCTATAGAGGGGGATGGCAGAGTGGTACTAGAGCATAGCAAGCCACATGTGTTCCACAGACCACTTCCGCTACCACTCCTGTTTCACACTCCACCTGTGGGCTGCCTAGTGCAGTTTCCAAAGTCTGCTTCAACCCCTTTGTGGCCCCTGGGCCCAGCACGAAGGAATACCATAGAGGGGTACCAGAGAAATAAACCGGAAAAGGCTCCATAGTCTCTTAGACCGGCTGCTTGGAGTACAGCTAGCCAGATACTGCCTATGAAATCCAGTTTTAGTATCAGCGCTTGAGGCACAATACGTATACTGCGGAACGAGGAATGTGCCTGAAGGAAATAGAGAGCAGATTATGCAAATATATTTCCATTCCCTACAATTCAGATATTGCTGGCTATTCTCCTTAAAAACAGAATTCCATTGAATATATCAGGAGGCAAACTGAGAATTCAGATAGGTTGGCCACTGAATGTGCCTTGAATTGAGAGTAGTATTTAGTGTGAACTGCTTGTTGGTTGAGGGGCTTGGATGAGGCAGAGTATAAATATTAATGGTAGCGTGTTGCGTATTCCACAATAGTGAGTATCTCTGCCTCACTGGCTGCCTCACTAGCTCTTCTGCTGGCAACGTGTTTGCTCAAACATCTTTACATTGTAGATTTACCTACTTAGCAGATGGGTTGTTACATTAGATACCTCCTAATCTCATAAATCTTGCTCATGATTGCTAGTATGGATGGTCAGAGGATATTCGAGTCTGAGCATTTTTGTCTTTATGTTTAGGCCCTTGACATATATCACGGTTCCACAGGTCCACACCTGTTGCGAATATCAAAGCCCCACAATCTGCCTTCAATAAAAATTACTTTTGCCAGACCACGTTACACCTCGCACTATTTTAGCTGTGTTTCCAATTTTCTGTCCCCGTGTCTGGCAATATATTATGAAGACAATGCTTGGGATTCTTCGACTGCAGATTATTTAAACTGTGAGAGGGAAAGGCGGAGAGGCCCTTCACAGGATCAGACGACCATCCGAACAGCTAGTTTCCTCCAACCCGTAGCAGCCGCCTCCTCTCCCGTGCAGCATGGCGAAGTCTGTCATGCTTTCCTTCCCACAGTTGCTATGCAGGCCAGCCAGCACCCCTAGCTTCCTCCACCTGCATGGCCCGATAGACCTGCGTAGTCAGGCCAGGCCCAATTTACTTGAGAACCAGGGTCGCAAGCACTGCAGGCCACGTTATGGACCTATCGCAATGGCGCCTCATTACAGTGAAACAGGAACACTCTAGAGCCAATCCAAGCCGCGCACAGACCGGGAATCTTGCTGTCATACCATAGCAGCCCAGCCACAGAGCATGGCTGAAGCTCCACGTGACCCCCTAGTCTAACGCCACCGCCAGAATCATCCAAAATGTTTTTACAAATAATATTGACCCCTCCCTCCAAACCTGTGTTAACCTGCAATGACTCCCATTTGACCCCTAAAACATTTTAACGACGTACCATTGCATACAAGGCACTTGAAAACTTTGTCAATAAGGTAGGATTATGCAATCTCAGCACCTCAGTTGACAGATGGAAAACAAGAATCCTCAACCCTAGCATGCCTCAAAATATGAAGTTGTAAAAGAAAAAAAGCTACAGGGGACCCCTCTTGGCTTGTGCACCAAGAATGTGGAACACAGAATCTCCAAAGAACATCCTTCTTGTAGTACTGAAAGGATCTGGTGATTCAACTCTTCAAGCAGCATCTGGTCAAAGTTCTACAAAAATAATACCAGTGCCCGTGCTTCTTAGCCCAGATGCCCATCTTCTCCCCTCTGTATTGTAAACTGACATAAATTGTCCAAACAAATCAACATTTTACAGTGCAGTATTGAATGCTTATTATGTCCATTCTCTCTAAATACCTGCGCATACAGATATTCAGTTTGCATTTTGCCCAGATGTCCAGTTAGTACATCATGACCAATATGCTACATTTTTACATGTTGACCAGTCTCTGTTATGCACGTTGAGCAGGTTGCGACCACATTACAAAATGTACATTTATGACAGTATGGGCAATGTCAACAATCTCTAGTTTGTACATTATGCCCACTTGCAATTAAACCTAATACACGCATGGTCTATTTACATTATTGCATTTTGAACATCATGCCCACTCACTGACTGCGTCATGGCCGATTAATCTAATGCACAATAAACATCTCTGACAGTAGCCATTATGTTCATTTAGCACTTAGGCAGCTGCTATTATGCATGGTGAACCTGAAACTGAACACGCCTCATGTTCTTCACACTACTGTGAAGCTGGAACATCATGGCTAATGTTGTTTACTTGGTAGCAAGTCCATCTTTGTTTTCATTGTGTACAATTGGCACGTGAATGGCCTTTTCCATAATGTTCATTTGGCTGATCATGCCATAATGCCATTATCCCCAAATAGCACCACAAGCCGGGTCTCATTACATCCGTTCTCATTATTCTCATATAGGCAAATCTGATGCAGCTCTGAGGTTTGTGCAGCATTGCAGATCTGCATAAACACGGAAGCTACAGTGCTCTTGTCCATAATGTAACTCTAGATCTTTTTGCATTCAGTTCCTTGGTAGCCAAGCACTTCAACCAGTTGTCTTCAAAACAGGTTTGCATAATCTCAAGGTTGGAACATACACATAAATGCCAAAAACTATATACACCAAATACCAAAGTCTACAATTGCGCAACGTGGTGTTTGTGCTGCACTCCAGATGATCAATAAAAATGAAAACATCTGCTAAAAATCCATGTTAATATTGATTCCTCATCACACCTCACAAACAGAATAATCATCCCAATCAGAAAACCTACAAAATATGGTTGTTCTGTAGCATTGCCTAACCCTAGTACAGAGTAAAATAAACTTCCCATGGCTACAGAGAATTTATAGTATCTTAGGAAGATAATATCTATGGACACTCGCTTATCATCCCATTTACGTATTTAAAAAAGACTTGCAATGCCTGTAATCAGAAATTTGAAGCTGCAGCTCAGCACACGCTACACAAATGCTTAATGAAAAATCTGAAATTAGATATGACTGCTTAGAGCCTCTCGTAGTCATGGATTTGGATTATATTTGCATGCTAGCTGAAGAGTACCCTGATGGCATAAATTGACATAGCTTTGGTTTTGGAACATGTAATTTGTAGGTGCCTTTTTAAATACGTTTAATGGTGCTCAATGTAAAAACCTTTTCAGCCTTAACTATATTAACCTGGAGTGATCCAGAAGACATGCAAGGTATGGAATTCTGCTTTTATAATACAGGTAGCACCATTGGTCCAGACACAAGTTTTGGGGATATCATAGTTGAGAGGAACTAGCATTTCTTCTTCTTTAGCTTGGATATTAGCAGAAAGCACCAGAGCACCGTACATTGTGCAGGAGGCGGTGATGTTAGGTGGGGGGAATGATTCAGATCTAGTACAAAAGAAAGTTGGGGGCGGACGGAGTGAAATGTTGATGGGCCTGAGGCCAGAGTAGCCAAGACTATTCCCTTCTTTTGAGGAAGATATGCTCCTTCACTGCTTGTGAACTTGTTTCTGAGGTGTGGTGGGTGGTAGAGCGAGGCTGAGGTACAGCAGGGCTACTGCAAAGCTATGGTGAATAACTAGGAAAAGCTTATCTTCTAGTATTTTTCCCTTTTTTAACTTTATTTCAGATCTGACAGCGTTACAATTTTTTTGTGTTGCATTTCCTTCCTGAGATGGTTTTTCTCAGCCCTGGTAAGAGGTATTCTGGCTGTTGCTGCAGCCAGTGCATGTCTATGAGGGTGAAAGTGATGGGGTTGCCCTTCTTTAGCCCTTTCGAGCAGTGTGACTGCGGGATGCAGTCTCGGCTTCACTTGAGGTCGATTCCGTATTCCAGCAAGTAGTGTGTTGCCATCATGCGGATGAGATTTGTGTCTGAACCCTGAGGCACGTACTGCACTCAGTAAATACAGTGCACTATGTGCCAGGAGTTATGTGTAGGAAAGTACCATCTTGCCTGGCATGTTACCCCCATATTTCACTGTATGTATGTTGTTTTAGTCTGTGTCACTGGGACCCTGCCAGGCAGGGCCCCAGTGCTCATAAGTATGTGCCCTGTATGTGTTCCCTGTGTGATGCCTAACTGTCTCACTGAGGCTCTGCTAACCAGAACCTCAGTGGTTATGCTCTCTCTGCTTTCCAGGTTTGTCACTAACAGGCTAGTGACTAAATTTACCAATTCACATTGGCATACTGGTACACCCACATAATTCCTTTGTATATGGTACTGAGGTACCCAGGGTATTGGGGTTCCAGGAGATCCCTATGGGCTGCAGCATTTCTTTTACCACCCATAGGGAGCTCTGAATTTTGTTACACAGGCCTGCCAGTGCAGCCTGCGTGAAATAACGTCCACGTTATTTCACAGCCATTTACCACTGCACTTAAGTAACTTATAAGTCACCTATATGTCTAACCTTCACCTGGTGAAGGTTGGGTGCAAAGTTACTTAGTGTGTGGGTACCCTGGCACTATCCAAGGTGCCCCCACATCGTTCAGGGCAAATTCCCCGGACTGAGTGCGGGGACACCATTACATGCGTGCACTATACATAGGTCACTACCTATGTATAGTGTCACAATGGTAACTCCGAACATGGCCATGTAACATGTATAAGATCATGGAATTGTCCCCCCAATACCATTCTGGTATTGGGGGGACAGTTCCATGATCCCCTGGGTCTCTAGCACAGAAGCCGGGTACTGCCAAACTGCCTTTCCGGGGTCTCCACTGCAGCTGCTGCCAACCCCTCAGACAGGTTTCTGCCCTCCTGGGGTCCAGCAGCCCTGGCCCAGGAAGGCAGAACAAAGGATTTCCTCTGAGAGAGGGTGTTAAACACTCTCCCTTTGGAAATAGGTGTGAAGGCTGGGGAGGAGTTGCCTCCCCCAGCCTCTGGAAATGCTTTGATGGGCACAGATGGTGCCCATCTCTGCATAAGCCAGTCTACACCGGTTCAAGGATCCACCAGCCCTGCTCTGGCGCGAAACTGGACAAAGGAAAGGGGAGGTGCTCAGAGCTCCTCCAGTGTGTCCCAGACCTCTGCCATCTTGGACACAGAGGTGTTGGGGGCACACTGGACTGCTCTGAGTGGCCAGTGCCAGCAGGTGACGTCAGAGGCTCCTTCTGATAGGCTCTTGCCTCTCTTGGCAGCCAGTCCTCCATCCTTGGTAGGCAAACCTCCTTTTCTGGCTATTTAGGGTCTCTGCTTTGGGGAATTCTTTAGATAACGAATGCAAGAGCTCATCAGAGTTCCTCTGCATCTCCCTTTTCACCTTCTACCAAAGGATTGACTGCTGACTGCTCCAGGACGCCTGCAAAACCGCAACAAAGTAGCAAGACGACTACCAGCAACATTGTAGCGCCTAATCCTGCCGGCTTTCTCGACTGTTTCCAGGTGGTGCATGCTCTGGGGGTAGCCTGCCTTCACGCTGCACCAGAAGCTCCGAAGAAATCTCCCGTGGGTCGACGGAATTTTCCCCCTGCTAACGCAGTCACCAAAAGACTGCAACACTGGTCCTCTGGGTCCCCTCTCATCCTGCCGAGCGTGGTCCCTGGAACACAGCAACTCTGTCCAAGTGACTCCCACAGTCCAGTGACTCTTCAGTCCAAGTTTAGTGGAGTTAAGTCCTTGCCTCCCCACGCTAGATTGCAAAGCTGTGTATCGTGTGATTTGCAGCTGCTCCGGCTCCTGTGCACTCTTCCAGGATTTCCTTCATGCACAGCCAACCCTGGGTCCCCAGCACTACGTCCTGCAGTGCACAACCTTCTGAGTTGTCCTCCAGCGTCGTGGGACTCCCTTTTGTGACTTCGCGTGGACTCCGGTTCACTTTACTTCCAAGTGCCTGTTAGGGTTCTTCTGCGGGTGCTGCCTGCTTCTCTGAGGGCTCCCTGAGTTGCTGGGCGCCCCCTCTGTCTCCTCCTCCAAAAGGCAACATCCTGGTCCCTCCTGGGCCACAGCAGCACCCAAAAACCTCTACTCCGATCCTTGCAGCTAGCAAGACTTGTATGCGGTCTTTCTGCGTAGGAACACCTCTGCCAGCTTCATCGCAACGTGGGACATCCATCTTCCAAAACAGAAGTTCCTAGTCCTCTTCTTTCTTGCAGAACTCCAAGCTGCTTCCAACCGGTGGCAGCTTCCTTGCACCTTCAGCTGGCATTTCCTGGGCTCCTGCCCACTCTCGACACTGTCGCGACTATTGGACTTGGTCCCCTTGTCTTACAGGTACTCGGGTCCGGAAATCTACTGTTGTTGCATTGCTGGTGTTTGTTCTTCCTTCAGAATCCCCCTATCACGACTTCTGTGCTCTCTGGGGATAGTAGGTGCACTTTACTCCTACTTTTCAGGGTCTTGGGGTGGGGACTTTTTCTAACCCTCACTGTTTTCTTACAGTCCCAGCGTCCCTCTACAAGCTCACATAGGTCTGGGGTCCATTTGTGGTTCGCATTCCACTTTTGGAATATATGGTTTGTGTTGCCCCTATACCTATGTGCTCCTATTGCAACCTATTGTGATTCTACACTGTTGCATTATTTTTCTTGCTATTACTTACCTAATTTTGGTTTGTGTACATATAACTTATGTATATATATTACCTTCTTACTGAGGGTACTCACTGAGATACTTTTGGCATATTGTCATAAAAATAAAGTACCTTTATTTTTAGTAACTCTGTGTATTGTGTTTTCTTATGATATTGTGCATATGATATTGTGCATATGATATAAGTGGTATAGTATGAGCTTTACATGTCTCCTAGTTCAGCCTAAGCTGCTTTGCCATAGCTACCTTCTATCAGCCTAAGCTGCTAGAAACACCTCTTCTACACTAATAAGGGATATCTGGACATGGCACAAGGTGTAAGTACCTCTGGTACCCACTACAAGCCAGATCAGCCTCCTACATTATGGTCCTAGAAAAGAGCAATAGCATGGTGGTGTTTTTTCTACACTATAATCTACCCCTTTTCTTCAACTTTTCTCTGACAAATTTCACAAGGCTTTGCCTTTTGAAATATTTCAGGGGAAATGTTTGTGGAAGTGCAGTAATCACATTCAGTAAATAACCCGCTTTGGGGGTAAGTATTCTGTGCAATAATTATAGATGTAATTACAAAATAACTCATACTTCCGACCCGTGCTCACTCTCCTTTTTGCGCTTGGTTAGGATTTGTCCATGTAGTAACAAGAGTCACATTCTGGAAGAGACCCTTCTATTGTGCATGGACGGGAGAGCAGGTATGTGTGTTTTAAGGAGGTGACTTGGTATTTGTGTGTAAATTTGTCAAGTTTAATATCAGAGGGCCATCTTGGATCTGGATTTGTTTGGTGCTAGATGTGTGTTTAAAGTTACTTCCTAATGTACGTCATGTGTTCAAGGCAGATGTCGCTTTCAGTACTTTCAGCTCTTTGGTTTTTATCCAGAGGTCTATTCAGAGTTGAGATTCATTGTTGATGCTCTATTCAGAATGGTTTACAAATAATTACTAGAAATGAATTTGCCACCTCATGTTCAGATACCCGGACTCCACAAAGGGACACTTAGGCCCCCATTACGAGTTTGGCGGTCATGAGACTGCCAAACTTGCAGCAGCAGTCTAACCGCCGCAGAGCTGGCAGTAAAGACCACTGCATTACGAGTTGTGCTCTTTGGCTGAAGCCAACCCACCACAATGCCGCCTATCCTGCCGGTGAGCTCCACCGGGCCGCCGGAAGATCTAAGGCCACCGGCCATATTAGGGGGCAGCGAACTGCCAGGGTTTTTGGGGCGGTTTCCCTGCCACGAAAACCCTGGCGGTAACACACCCGGTGGCAGAAATCCCCATTCCTGTCACGGGTACAAGCACCCCCACATTTCCACACACTTCCATAAACCCACCCCTAGCCGACCGCATGCATCCACACAGACAATCCCACTCACTTGCATGCACCGACACCCCCACTCACTTGCATGCATCCAGACACCCCCACTCACTTGCATGCATCCAGACACCCCCACTCACTTGCATGCATCCAGACACCCCCACTCACTTGCATGCATCCAGACACCCGCACTCACTTGCACGCACCCCCACAGACCCCCCAACTCGCATGCATCCCAATACACACACCTACTCACTTGCACCCTGACACACCCCCTCCCCGCTGCATACATGCAGACAAACACCACACACATGCACACAACACACCCCCTCCCGACGGCACCCTTGCAACCCGACTGCACACATACATGCAAACACCCCCTCACTCACACACATATGCACCCCCCCTCCGCATTCGTACACACTCCCACCCCACATTCATACACACACTCCCCCCTCCGCATTCATCCACGCCCCCTCCACACACACACACCCCAACCTCCTTTCGGTCAGTCCACCTACCTGTCTGAGCGAGGTGGTAGTCGTCGATGAGTATCAGCTGTTCCACCGTCAGCCCAGCACCGCAGTGCAGGGTCCGCCGTGCTGTATTACGTATTGTAATATGGCAGGCGGAGACTTGGTGGTGGAACAGCCTCTCACCTGCCGTTGGTCAGACCGACAGTGTCGGATTTCTGCCTGTGAATGAGCAGAAATCTGTGGGTGACACCAAATACGGTGGTCACTGTACCGCCAGCACGCTGTGTTATATGTGGACTACATATGCCAACTCAGGCTACATCAGTGTGTTCTAGAGCTTTCTTTTTCCTGTGCTTTGAAACTAAATAGTTTGCCCTGACAGGTGTAACCACCGCCTATCGGGACCTGTGAGAATTCACTAGAATGCTTTCATAGCGAAACGCAACTTCAGCTCGAAATGTGCCAAACCTCTACCTAGTGCGTGGTGTTTACTATACCTACATTGTGCCAGCTGGCTTCTCCTTAAACGTGTGTTGCAGAATTACAAATCAATATTTCTACAGTGACTCGTGGACTGTTAGCCAAGTGATTGGTACAAAGACAGAAAGAGAATAATGCATCTCCTGGGCCCTGTACTGACATGTCACTGCCCGTTTTCTCTCCGCATTTTGAAAGGAACTAGGGCTGTTTTGGTGTAAAAGCGTTGCACCACTGGCGGCCCGCAACGTTTTGAACAGATGCAGCAGCACCAAGGAGGGGGTCGCACAGCATTTATAATGTTGGCATCTGTGTGCCTGCTTAGAATATAGTTACTTAGGCTGTAGCTGGGCCGCCCCCAAATAACATTTGCCTACTCGGTTACGGCTGCCTCTCAACCCCTAAAAAAACACTCAACACAAACAGCAGTCTCTTGAAGTGAAAGCAGCTGGAAACTGCAGGATTCTGAGGTGAAATATCACATACGTGAGCCATACCTTAGTCAGTGAGGGTTGGGTTGTTTCAGTCTCAAATTAAAAGCAGTGGCCCTCAGGTGAATGTGTGAGATGATCGAGGTTTGGGATGGACTTTTGGTGTTCGATTGCCAGCAGTATGCCTGGAAACCTGAGACTTAAGCAGCTTTCCAAACCTACTACACCCACATATTATTTTTTCATAGGTTTAACAGTTTAATAAAGGGAAAATTCGACTTGATGGACATAACTTCAACCATACAGGGGAGCCCATAATTAAAAGATAGTACAGTCAGTAAAGTATAATACTCTTGGATGCTTCTCTGTGCCAGATGTGTCATCGACTAATGAAGCGTTACACACTAAATACTAGGTAGGTGAGCGTTCATTATTCTATGTGAGTACAAGTGGCTTTTTCTTCCAGCAGTTTTCTATTTCTTGTGTTTGTCTGTTTACAGAAATCATACAACAGTCCTTTAGCGCCTCTTACTCCCCCTTTCATGTCTCTTACTCCCCCTTTCATGTGAGTGAATCCTGTGATGCTCCTTCTGCTACTTGTCCTTTGCTTCTTCATTGAGTTGGAGAAGGTTGCACTGCTGCTGTCCGTGTTGTACATTTATTGTGTTGCGCAGCTCTGCATTAAACTTTCCATTACACAAAAGACAAAATGATTTGCATGGCCATCAGTCGTTGTGATGCATGATGTGAGTGAACTATCACAAAATATGTGAACTAAGTTTACTTTTGGTTTTAAACATTAAACAAGTAGTGTATGTGGTGAACTAGGCAACTTTGTAAACGTTTTAAACATAGCTGAAAAGTGGGCCATGTCATGTATAGCACATAACAATTCTGGCATTTTAGCCAATAGCACTTTGCATGCTGGGACTTTGAGGTCACAATGAATGTTAAAACGAAAAACGTCAATTACCGCAATGCCACATGCTGTCGGCCAAAAAGCCAGGAATGGCTGATGGTATCATGTCATTGTGTCACTTGGCAGACTCAAAATAAAAATTTTGCTCCCAATTTTCCGCCTTTCTTTTACACAATCACGGGTTAATCAGCCCAGTTAGTAAGAGGTAAGCAATATCTTTTTCAAATGCAAATGAAGGCATAACCTTGATAAGGGGCTAACATTAATATTCATTGGTAAATATGCATGTCAGAAAGGATGTTATTTACCAGACCACTGCGAGCAGCAGCATCTGGGAATACCTGAAGCCACATGAAAGAAAAACCATATGCTGGCACCCTCTCCCGATAGGAGTATATAGTGACTGAGGTGGAGCGTGTGCACCAACATTGTGATCGACCGGCCTTAAAGTGAAGCAGCAGGTGTTGCCCCGCGAGTGCAGCCAGTGCATCCCAGTACTCTTTTTTTTTTTTTTTTTTTTTTTTTTTTTTGTCCTTTTAATAAAGTATGACCTTGCAACTTAAAACCAAGAATACAAGGAGAGAGGGAAATATGTGAGGTCGCAGGTTTCCATGAAGTTCGAATTTTCAGCCTAAAAAACTGAGGCAATGCAAACTGTTTATTTTTATGTAAATAAAACAAAATTGATAGGAAAAGACAAGGTGGTGTTTGGTGGTAGCCCATACGGTTGGTTCTGTGTTCTTTCAAGTCATGGATGAGTTGCAGAACTGCAGATGGTGCTTGGGTAATGCATGTGTTTTTTTTGTTCCCAGAAGACTCTGGCGAAACGAGACAGGAAACCTGGAATCTGTTATTAGGATCCTTACTCACTTCTGCCACCAGTGGCATGCTTCATCATGGGCTCCTCACCCACTGCATCTAGTATGAGTGGGTGGGCTCAACGCAGTTTGTTAGCAGAGCTCTTATTGCTGCGAGATCTGTTGTTAATGTTGCTTGTAGGCTACTGTAATCACAGTTAATTTGATCTCTTTTTCGTGGATACCTTTGGCAAGATTAAAACATTTATGGGAGGATGTTATGGTATATTATATACCCAACATCTTAGGTCAACATGTTTCAGCCATATTAACTGACCAGAAGGGTCAAAAGGCTTTCTTCAGGACAGAGTTTCCTTTAGTTTTCTAGGTTATAAGTAGACCAATGCAGACCAGGGCCGGACTGTGAACCCAAAGCAGTCCTGCAATAGTTTCAGACCAGGCCCGCTAGGGGGAGCAGGGGGCGGTGTGGTGCAAAGCACTGCTGCTTTTGTTACTGGTGGGGCAAGTTTGCAGCACTGCTGTTAAACTGCCCCCCCAGTAACAAAACTGGCCCCCACCCTTCCAGCCTCCCTGGGAAATGCCTGATGCCCGCTATGGCCAATCTGTCCCTGATGCTGACTGGGAAGTCTAGGGTATCCTGAGAGATTGTTTCTCAGTCCCTCTAATGGTAAGTAGTGATGATACAAGTAGTATTCATCAGCATGAGCAACAGAAGTGGGTGTAGGGAAATCATGACACTATTTCAGCAATAAACAGAATGATTGGTCAAGAGGGGTATGGGTGAAATGATCAATAGCTTTGGGTTGGAATTCACATGGGCTTTAGTGCTTTCAAAGATCAAATCTTGTCAGTGTTCTTGGTTGTGATTTCAGCCAAAAAGACCTGTAGAAGGGTTATTTGGGTCTTCTTTAGGTTATCAGAGGTTCGTGATAATTATGCTTCCGTTCTTTGTGAGCCACCAAGCATCCAGTGAACAGGTATGGGCACGCTTAGGTTTCTTTGCAAGGTCTTGATTGCACGACATTGATAAACATGGGATAAAACAGTTTAATCATGGGCAGGATTTAGTGCTTTCACATAATTTCATGAATCATGAGGCCCTTTGATTTGCCAAAGTGATGCCTTTAAAATTGCAGCGTTCGACTCCTTGTGTGTGCCCATCTATACATTTGTTGCCAACTTGTGCGTGGATTGATGGGATTGTCCTTTTCTGCCTTCTAGTCATTCATTTCCTAGCATTCTTCAAAAATAGTTCCGGCTGAGAATGTTCTCACCCCCAAACTCCCTCATGCACCAGCAGCGAGTAGCCAAGTGCAGTGCATTTTGTAGGTTAAACCTAGTTTTTTTTTGTAACATCCCAAAACTCCGAATTCATCATGTGAGCAATGCACATCTGACCAAACCTGATGCATATATGCAGAGTGCAGGGCTTGAAAATATGTGTAACATATGTTGTGGTGAACATTGGCTAGGCAGTCCCTACCCGATTCTCCAGATGGGCACTCGGTCTGTTGAGCTTCTTTACAAGACATCTTCATGTCTAGATCCACGCTCTTCCCTAAGTAGATTTTTCTGATGGACCTTCCTCGTTTCAGCACTCACTGAAAGCACCAAACCACAGGGATTTTGTCTTCAGTAAAGTACCAACACATTGAGATAGATGCAGTCCTTGCATTTTTAAGTTTTCGTCTGTCTTGTTTTTTTTTTTTTTAATCATGGGTCCTGTTCCCTCTCTCTGCAAGATTTCCCACTAATATTTCTTTTAATATTTCTCAACCGTTCAAGCTATGCCGACAGGCCAGCAGTATGCAGTGTCCTCCCGGTTATCACTGTTATTGAGTGGGGGCGGCTTCCACCTTTCTGCAGCTCTCCTAGGCGCTCTAATTTACTGAACAATGAAACCTTGTTGAAAGTGGTGCTCTTAGCACCTCTCGATACTCCCTTAATGCTCCTGAGTGCATCACATGTTGATCCACTACCCCGTCTATCATACATTTTCCATTATCCATTACACTCCTTCGCAATGTATTCGACTACAGGAAATTGATTTATGATGTCTATTGGATTGTTTACTTGTGAATGTCTTTTTTGACTTTCTGTACGTGAATTTATTTTTATATGGCATTTGATAATTATATAAATACTTCATTATGCAAATAAGCTACCAGTCATCTCTTCCCATCTAAACTTTTGTTCTTCTGCAGTTCATTGGTAAGTCTTAAAGTATCTTTCTGTTGTGAATACTAATTTAAGTATTGCTCCAACAAGTGTTTCCTTTTTTTGTTCTTTATACTATTACTTTTTTTCTTCTGTTCTCCGTTTCAGTCCTACCGCTGCGTATCCTCATTCCACTCCAATACACAACAGGCAGTTGTTTTCTGTTGTGTAATGGGGCTTGCAACAGTGCAAGTTTTTCTCATTCACAGAAGGGATAAAGCGTTGGCGGCCATAGAGCAACATTCTCTCAAACACTTTTGCAGCATTCCCTCCTTCTGCATAGGGTCACGAGCCCCAACCCCCCACCTTGCCTCTTCTCTCAATGTCACACCTAGGCCACAAGTGAGTCCCACGCTGCACACACGTAGTCAGTTCACCTGCACCAGCTAACGGTGTAGCAAGAAGGCTGTGCCAGGGAGCATCTGTGGTTTCTGCAGGATGCTACAGATGTAATGCAGTTACAGATGTTTATGAGCAAACACCTCAGCAGTTTTGGTGATCTTGATCGTAGGTTACTCAGAGCAGAGGCAGTGAGGCTTTTAAGGCTTGTGACTTGAGGTACGGCAACCATTCATCATTAGTGAAAGGGTGTCTGGTGCTGCATGCAGCAGCAAGGCTGGGAAAGTCTGAGGGTGGGACTCATGCCTCTGCACAAATAACTGCTGCAACCTTTACTAACAGTACTGCGGGTAAGCTGGCTTCCGGCACAGCACAACCAGTGCTTAATTTGTGCTTGTTGTTTCCGGTGCTGAGCTCCGGCACTTATGTGTGAGGGCCGGGGCTTATTTTTCAGCCTCAAGCAATTGCTGCTAGCAAAAGACACATATGAGAAAGACGGAAGAAGGAAAAACTAAAAAGCGTCATAAAGGGAGAAAGTAGAAAGTTGCAGGATGAGCTGGAGGGGCAGGGGTGGCCGTAAATGGATTGAAGAGGCTCGAGATGGCTTCAGGATTACGCTGCGTCAGTATTCAGTGCTGGCAGATTTAATTAAAGCAGTCTCGTGTTTAAGAAAAGGGCTTTGAGCACCGGCACCTGTTTATTTACAAATTAAGCACTGAGCACAACCTTGCTGGCTTCCACAGTCTGAGGGAATCTGAGGGGAGGAGCAGAGAGTGGGGAAGTACAAGCTCACTCATGGCATCCCTAACGTTCCATTGTCAAAAATAGCAGAAAAGAGTGAGTTTGTCAAATTGGCAGGGATGAGCCCTCTCTGGTGTGTTCCATGGGAGGGAGCTGTGGTATCATATCATAGAAGTGAGCACGTTCTTAGCAGGGAGTATGATTAATAGTTTGGTGAGCTCCCAGGGTCAAGTCAATGAAATGCTGGGGAGCTGATGGCTGAGTTGCTGCTGTTTGCCTCCCTGGTGATTTATTGATTTGCTTAAAGAGGAGCACGCCACTCTGTTTTAAACATTGCAGGGTCATTGGAAGGATTTTTTGCAAAAGAACAGGAAGAGGGTGAGGCATACATATATTTTGGTGTGGTGTGCAACTGCTGTAACTCATGCTCCCTTTTTTGAACCACCACTGCAATGCATTGCTACTAAGGGCCTGCTTCCAAGAGCCTTTTAACAGAAGTTAAACTCTAGGGGAAAGCATCAAGTAATCAGTCTGGGCAGATACCTTCATGTTATTACCCCGCCATTCAGTGGAGGAAACCACCCCCCTGCCTCCTTCCCGGAGTTGATTACATTTCCCAGAAATGGCCCGAATATGAGTCAAGACACTAAAAATTCTAGAGTCATGTGGGCTCACGGATAGCACCTGATCTCTTATGAATACTGTCCCTGTTTTCCTCTGTCTTTTAGCAGACATAGTTTACAGTTCACCTGTTGCTGTGTTTCTTTGCAGCTTCAGAATGCCGGCCCTTTTGCATTTACCATCCCAGTCACTGTCTCGAGTGCTATAATGTTTTTGTCACCCTTTGCATTAGTTGTTTTGCTTCTTTACCTCGTCAGTAGTACTCGACAGGCCACTTATGACGCACAGTATAGGATATTAAGGTGATTTTTTTTTTTGGGGGGGGGGGGGGCGTCTACCTATCCATCCAAACCAGCGTTAAGCACGGAGGGAATGGAACACCATTTCTTGTTCAATCTCCTCTCTCCAAGCCGGATAGAAGCACTCGCTTGGTGGCATATGAAAACCCTTCAGGGCTACTTCTAGCCGGGGTGTGTTGGCACTTTTCTAGTGATTAGTTATCAGGTGTTGAAAGGTTTGCCTCTCTCTACAATGAATCTCCTTCAAGACCTCCACTGTAAGGCCAGTGCCTTGTGGGCAAGTCTGTATATAGCTAGAGCAAACATTATCGTTGAATAAGACTTTGTTGTTTAGTTTAAAACTCGACTTGGACTAATTTAAATAAGGAAATGTAATTTTTGTAATTTTGTTGTTGTTGTTGCTCAAACGTATTGGAGCCCGGAACTGCTGGAGCACTAAATGCATTCAAGTCAACTGACAAGCACTCATGTATTTTGTGTGCTTTCAGGCTGGGTGGGTTTGACAAATTAAATAGTTCTTTCTACTTTTAAAGCTGACAGTTTTTGTAAAATGTGCGGCACTGTCAGAATCCTGACAACTACTTCCTCCGTGTGTGACAAATTTTCAGTTGTGAACCATATACGTACATTACATTGGCTGAAGGATGAGGTGTCGAGAATGAAAAATTCGACACAACGATGACATTTGTGAACTTCTTCCACAGAGATGGCCTCTACTTTCTACACATAGGTGGCTAGTATTTTGTTGCGGACGTCACAACTCTGTACTGTCTTTTCTGGGCTCTTCATTTTTCACATTTCTGGCCTTTGTTAGGATTACCATATAGCTCTATTATCAGGCTCTCTTGCTCTCTCTTCCCCTTTCCTTACCCTCCCCCAATAAACAAATTTGGTTGCCACTGGATAATTATAGTTAGGACCATGTTTAGATAGGAAATAGAAGTCTTGGTTTGCTTCCAACTTTTGCGCTGTTTCATGAATCTTCACAAATCTTTCCAAAAAAAAGTCTCCTCCACTAGGCTTCTCCATTGACAATGTAGGGGGTCATCCATCAAGTGGGGGTAGGAAAAGCGGAAGCTCCCAAAATGTGTTTTTCACAGTGCAATTTCCAATAGGAATATTGAACAGCGATACCATTAGGCGGCTGAACAGAACTACAAAACATTTGGAAGAAAGTTAGATTTTGATCCAGAAAGCATAGTTTTTGTGATTTGGTGTAAATCTGATCAGTAGTTTTTGGGGCATTAAGGTTCAAAATGTATGTATATTTCATGCTGCGAAGGAGCCAGGGACCCAACAGCTCAAAAGATAAAATCTAATAGGCTGCTCTAACTTAAACAAAGATTTTGCAGGAGCCACTTTAGCCTTTGCATTGCTTTGCTAATTACCCCCCAATATTACATCACTCATGGAATGTTCTATTACATCATTGATAATATCATTGCAACATCTTAATGACAACACTGTGCATGGTGGAGGTGTGAGTTAGTTACTTTATCCACAACTTAGCTACTTAAGTTAAATATAACTGTTGAGTTTCAGTGGTTTTTTTTCCCTGTTACTTTAAAACAATACGTTGTAAATGATATTTTCAACCCAACGTTAGCATCCCTTTAGTCTTTTTTTTTTCCAGTGAAAAAAGGCTGTGTGTATGTATATATGTTGTGTGTGTGTGTGTATATATATATATATATATATATATATATCTGGACTTTAATTTAAAAAATAGTTCTTGCAGAGGTTGCAGTCTTGGTGCAGCTAAGTGCAACACTGGATTAACAGTTTAAAACTGTGATTTGTATCACATAAGTGAAGCTTAGGTTTGGGAAAGTTCTGTTACTGGGACCATGGTAATTGGTCACTTTTGACCTTTGCAGACACTGGGCAGACCTCAGTCTGCGTAACTCTATTCAGTTCACTTACATGACTTGTTCTACTCGTTTCTGCACATGTAGACATATTGAATTGTCTACGGCGACTCCAATTTTTGAAACTTTGCAATGATGGAATTGCAGAAAACCAACTAAATTGGGGTATTGCAGCGAAGTAGATTTCAAATGTGGCTTTACATTCTGCACACTTGACTTAGGGCTTCTTAGGCTATTAGCGTTTCAGTTCATTTAGGGTTTGCTCACTCAAGTTGTGTATTTTGGAGGCTGCCTCAGTTTAGTCGCTCTGAGCAGCTTTTACTGTGTTAATTAGCTGCACCCCCCCCCCCTTCTTAAACGTGTATCATTAACAAATCCAGTTGAAAACTATTTGTAAAAGAAGAAAATGCACTGGTTTGACCTCCTCTCACGGGGTCCATGGGAAAACAAATGTTTAGACAAGATTTGTTAAGAAAAGTTAAGCATTCCTTTGCTCGCGCTAGTTTATGTTCCCTGATCCCTCTGGGAATGCTTGCAGAATCAGATGATCTGGTACAGTTGCTGCTCTTCTGTGAGGGACACTAGCTTTACAGTGAGTTATTCTCTGGGATCCTTTCCAGATGTTGATTTTTTTTGTTTGCCCATTTATGGTCACTCCTGATTCTCTAATTGGTTCCTCTCACATGTGTACCCCTGACGGAGACTAGCTTAGTCAAGATGGGGCAGTATCATTCCACTGAATGCAATCTAAACCCTCCTGCTTGCAATAATTTATGTGTGTCGATGAAGATCAATACCTGAAAAAACATAGGAGTTACTTACTTTGCTTCAGTGTAACGGATACAACAAAGTATTTTTTCTTAATTGTGTTAGGTTTGACTTAAGATTTTTTTTTTTCTTAGAAGTAATGCTCAAGTTTAAAAAAAAAAAAAAAAAAAAGGTGATGTTGGGAAGATTGTTTCTTATGATGTAACATGTTGTTTGACATTTTAGTTCAGAAACAAAAAGTTAAACTGATCTTACAAAGCTTTGTTAAGTTATAGTGCATGGATAAGACTCAATTATTAGTAAAGAACTAAATAAGTTGCCACTAATGATACAATGAGCATGCTAAGAGCATAGAACACAGAAGTTGCAACCTGATAACTGTCCTTCTTGACTTCAAACTAAACCTGCACCCCAGTTACAGTTGTTTTTTGCTAACAAAATGGTGGGCAGGGCAGCCCGTTTCTTCCTGTTAATTCCTCTTGTTCCCAACTGCTGTGAAGCACATGACCAAGATTGCCCAGCACAGATTTTAAAATGTTGGAAAGGTTTTGCCTCATTTTTAGACATGGCCAAGAGACGGCTTTAGCTTGTTTAGCTGAAGGTGAATGAAAACCATTTATATTTATAGCTATATACTTATATCCAAGGGCTTTTTCTTCAGCACTTTTCATATATTGCTCTGTTCCAGTCTCACTTTTGGAAAGTTTCATGAAATTTTGTCAAACATTGTCAAAGTTATCTGATAGAGACTTCTAGTTGCAGATTCCTTACCTTTTAATTTCCCCCAGGCGTCAGACTGGATCTAGAGATTTTTCTTCGGGCATTACCCTTGCTCGCCGTCACGTGGCATAGGTCGACTTTGCATCAGTCTAGACATTGTGGTCGCAGTGATGATGTCGCAGTTGTACTTAAGCAGCACCCCGGCACACCGACATCAGTTCTTTTCTTTATGCGCCATGTGCAGATCTGGAGAAGAGTAACTCTGGTCATTTTTTGACCAAACTCGAACTTTTTGTCGGTCTTTCAACTTGTTTGATGTGTCGAGGGATGTCTTGTAAGACCGGTTCCAAGCCTTGTGACGCCTGTCACCACATGATGTAGGTGACAGACCTGCACGTGGTATGTTTGTGGTGTCTGGAGCGTGACCACGACCGGAAATTGGCTCCAAGTGCTGGGCCATGAACCCGACGGCTTTGAGGGAGTGGTCCATAAAGCTTATGGCGGTTTGGCGATTGACTCCGCGTCACTCCCAGTCTCGCTCAAGAGGAAGGCCTTGAGACTGCTTGCGAAGTCATCACCACTCCTCCTCGTCCCATTCAAAATCGTCAGGGCATTCAGGTCACAAGAAGTCGTAGAAGAAGGCTAAACGTTCTTAGACTTAACCCCGTCGCTCAGCTGATGCAATGTAGGAAGAGCGTTGACGCTCAAGGCCTCCATCCGCAAAGCCTGTTTAAAGAATTTTATGAGGCCCTTTGCCTCATCTTTGGGCAGACAGAATCCATGCCAACGCCAGTCGTACCACAGGCGCTACTTGCAATTTGTGGTAGGTCACGAGCACTTTCAATTTACCATGCTCCCCTTTGGTCTTACCAGTACCCCTCGGGTGTTCACAAAAGTGATGGCGGGGGTTGCAGCTCATCTGCGCAAGTTAGGGGTTTCAGTCTGCCCCTACCTCGACGACTGGTTCTTGAAGGCGAATACGCCCCAGAAAGTCATATCCCACCTTCATACCATGGCAAACGTTTTGCATTTGCTGGGGTTCACTTTAAATGTGCAGAAGTCTCCTTCTCAGATGCTCCTTTCATCAAAGCTGTTCTGTACTCACTGCAGTTTCCCCGGCACCAACTAAGATGTCGACGCTTCTGACATCGGTTGAGCCCCTAATAAACTTCGACCCAATCCTGATCCCTGGTGACCTGGAGCTGAAACAGGGTAGCTTCCGACTTCAGTGGGGCCTACCTGCCCCAGGTTGAATTCGGACCCTTTTTTATTATGGGTAAGAATATAAGGAAGGATTGGAGGGGACGCTGGGCCCTTTAGCATACCAGCTAGAAACCTCGACTTGGACTGGGCACAGGAATTGGGCGAGGCTAATGGTCTGAATACTTCTCCTGACACTGACATGCTTTCTTCTCCTACCGTGGCCATGGCGGAGGGAACGTCTTACTCTATGGTGGTCAGTAAGGCGGCTGAGGTACTTGGCCTTGAACGTCCCTTTGTGGCAGTCAGGACTAACATCCTGGCAGAGGTGCTTCAACCTGGGGCTTCCACTTCGGAGCCTCTCCCTCAATTTAATGAAGGCCTCACTGATGTCCTTCTGGGTACATGGTCTAGACCCAGCACTGGGGATCCTGTGAATAGGACAATCACCCGCCCCGAATAACCTTAAATTTCTGTCCCAGCACCCCACATCTCAGAGCCTTGTCATCCAGGTTTCCTCGTGATCTGGAGCATTCCCCTCCACTCCTCCGAATAGGGAATTAGAGACTGGACCAATCTGGTAAGTAGATCTTTTCTTCCTCCATTCTGGCATTGTGGTCCGTGAACACTGCATGGCTTTTGGGCTGCAACACCCATTCATTGTGGGATACGATCGCACAGTTATTGCCACAGGTCCTGGAGGAAGTCTCACAAGCTGTTGCTGATGGGAGGGATGCGGCTAAGTTCACGGTTTGTTGTGGGATGGACACGACCAACTCACTCAGCAGATTGGTTGCATCAACGGTGGCCCTGAGGCGCCACACCTGGTTGAGGACATCTGTTTTTTGGGGGGATGTCCAACAGTCTCTCATGGACATGCCCTTTGATGGCACCTGTCTCTTCGGAGACAAAGTGGACTCGGCCCTCGAGAGGTTCATGGAGTCCGGGGCTACGGCTTCGGTCCCTTGGCCTAGTGGCTGCCCCTTCCCCACAACAGTCTGCTTTTTGCCCCTTTTGTGGCTACGGAAGGGGCTCCCTGTCCTTACCCTGCCAGTCATAGAGCAGCACATGTTACCCAGCCACTGCGCGGCCGTGGACGCAGAATCCCACAGGCTTGTGGGGCAGGGAACCATAGGTCTGCTCAGTCCACCTCCACCCCTGCTGCAGCCTCCAAGCCTTCCTATTCCATCCCCCATCTCAGACTAGTTGGAGGCTGGGTTCGCCATCACATGCCTCACTGGGAATCAGTCACGATAGACAGGTGAGTTTTGTAGGTCGTCCAAAGGGGCTACTTCATCCCCTTCAAGACTCCCACTCCGGCCCTTTCACCTTCCTACGTCTGGAGACTTGAGGATCATCTGGCCCCTGTGTCAGAAGTAGGTTGTGGTTGTTTTTCCCGCTACTTTCCTAGACCTTCGGGCCTGCAATCTCTTCCTCAAGAAAAAGTTCAAAATGTGCACTCTAGCACAGGTCCTGTCTGTCTTGGACCTAGGAGACTGGATGGTAGCATTGGACTTTCAGGATACTTACTTCCATATATCCGTCTTGCCTGCCCACAGGCGCTACTTGTGATTCGCACTATCAATTTACTGTGCTACCCTTCGGCCTTAACCGCACCCCTTGGGTGTTGACGAATGTGATGGCAGTGGTTGAAGCTCATCTGCGTAGGTTAGGGGTTTCAGTTTTCCCCTACCTTGACAACTGGCTGTTGAAGACAAACACCCCAGAAAGTCATCTCCGACCTTTAGGGTACAGCGAACCTTCTGAATTCGCTGGGGTTCACTATAAAGATGCCGAAATCGCACCTCACTCAGACCCTTCCTTTCATCGGAGCTGTACTGCATACAGTGCAGTTGCCAGCATATCGTCCCTAACCGCGAGTCCAGGATATTCAGGCTATAATGCGGATGTTTCAGCCACTATACTGGACTGGACTTCTGGGCCTCATGGCCTCCTGCATCCTGCTAGTAACATATGCCAGATGGCATATGTGGGCTCTGCAGTGGGACCGGAAGTTCAGGGGAATTTCTCAGACATGGTCCAGATCTCGGAGGGAACTGCGAAAGACCTGCAGTGGTGGCTTTCGAATCGAGATTGAGTCAGCAGCAGATCCCCCTCTCTTCCCCAACCAGATATCACAGTAGTGATTGATACACATCAATCTCTTGGAGCTCCGGGCGATCAGGCTTGCATTGAAAGCATTCTTTACCTCTCTGAAAGGGAACGTGCTGCAGGTGTTTGCGGACAACACTACTGCCATTTGGTATTGCAACAAACAGGGTGGAGTGGGGTTGTGGACCCTTTGTCAAGAGGCTCTACGCCTCTAGATGTGGCTATAACATCAGGGCATCATCCTGGTGGTTCAACATCTGGTGGGCTCTCCAGAGCAGATGAACTCATCCGATCCATAGTCAATCATGAATGGTGTCTCCGTCCAGAGGTGACACAAGGTCTCTTTCAGCAGTGGGTAGAGCCTTTCTTTGATCTGTTCACCTTGACAAAGAACGCGCAATGTCACCTGTTTTGCGTGTTGGAGTTTCCAAGGTGGAACTCGCTTGGTGACGTTTTTCATCTCGGGTGGCCCTCAGGCCTCCTTTACGTCTAACTGTGAATACAACTTCTGACCAGAGTTGTGAAGACGATCAAGAATGACTGGGCCCAAGTAATCCTTGTGGCTCTGGACTGGGCATGAAGAGTCTGGTATCCTGAGCTACTGAGTATGGCTATGGCTCATCCGATCAGACTGCCCCTTCGGGAGGATCCTTTGTCACAGCAGCAGGGAACTGTTCTCCACCGGAACCTGTCCAATCTTCACCTACGTTTGTGGAGATTGAGTGGCTACAGTTGACAACTTTCGACCTCTCGAACAAAGTCTGTGATGTTTTCTTGGCAGCCATTCGTCCCTCCACTAAAATGGTATATGCCTGTGGTTGCCATAGATTTGTGGCATGGTATGCCAGCATGTCTGTTATCCCCTTTCTGCACCTCTCTCTGAGGTTCTCTAGTTCATCCTTTCTTTGGCCCAGCAGGACTCTGCTTAGGACACGCTTGAAGGTGATTTATAAGCCATATCAGCCTTTCATACATTGTCAGACTAACTTTCCTTATTAAAATCTCTCTTAGTTGGAAGGTTCCTTAAGGGACTTACTCATTTGTTTACTCTACCCCCTTCATTGTGCCCCAATGGGACTTGAAGTTGTGAAAAGAAACTGACGTCAGCGGACTGGGGTCGCGCTTAAGTACGACTGCAATGTCATCCCGGCGACCACAACACATACGACAGACACTGAGTCGATCTAGGCCACCTGACGGCGTGCAAGGGTACTGCTCGAAGAAAAATTTCCAGATCCAGTCTGACGCCTTGGGAAATTCTAAGGTAAGGAATCTTCAACTAGAGTATGTCTCTACCAGATTAATTGTAACTGAAGGTAAGTAACTTGTTCATTAGCAAGACAAAAAACACTCTTCTTATGGTAACTCTGACCTAGTGTATAAATACACTGTGGCAACTGTCACTGTGAATGTGTTTGGAACGACAAGAGTGCTGTATGAAGCAATGCTTAAAAAAAAAAAAGAAATCCCAATATATCTATATATATATATATATATATATATATATTATTTTTTTTTTTTTTTACAGTTCCTATATACATGTTGTACTTATATACTTACAGAAGATAGGAACAGCAGGGTACTGAGGCGCTGAATAGCTCATGAGATATGACCAGGAGGAACTAAATTGTCTGAGATGATATCTATCATGACTACTTGACCTCCAAGAGCCAAAGGGAGGATGAGAGTAAAATACTGGGTGGGCCAATAAAGGCCTTTGGGTGGAGGTCACTTAGTGCAGGGAACCTGGTTCGTGGTTGACCAGCTAAGATTATTCAGTTGATAATAAAGCTCCTGAATAAAGTCAAAGCAGTCTGCGCATTTTTCCAGATGTGGTTAAATGATCAACATTGGTTCACCACTCAGAAATGTTTTAGTGGACAGCTCATCTGGTGTGGCTAAAGTGAGACACCCAATGGTTCAACTGATGCATGCCTGCTGGTAGGTTACAAAGTTATACAGGATGTGGAATAGTGTTTGAATTCTCCAAATTTACACTGGGTTTGGCGTAATCATAGGTTTGTTTTTTCATAGCGGTTGGGTTGGGAGGGGGTCATTCAAAGTACACGTGACCTAAGTAAAACTTGAATAAACCTTTACCGCATGGACTCTGGGACCGTGATTCTGCGGTTCACCATATTTAGTAGGGATCCGAGAGCAACAGACTGTTGGACTACATGCAGACAAAACAGGGGCACAATTTAAAACTACGTAATTTTGTACAAAATTATAATTTAGAAAAAAAATCTCACCCAGCAAAACGTGTTCGAGTGGATAAAAGTGCGGGCCAGTGAAAGTGTTTAGTTGACGATTGGTCCTTGATTTTGCTAAAATCGAGTAATGTCATGAGACCGATACTAAAAAGGTGCGTGTGTTCCAGGAATCCTAGAGTTTGATTAATTACCCTTTTGGTTCCTTTCCAGCAAACCTATTATACTTGTTTTGACTTGTTAATTTAAAAAAATGCAAAGGTGCCTCCCACCCCATTCATTCAGTGTAAAAACTGAAGGAATGTGAACAGTATCAGAGAAGTGTAAAATGGTTCCACGCGTTGGAATCAACAGCTAGTTATTCTCCTGTCCAGAGAGGGGCACATCTGGAATGTTATCAGACGGGTTGCTGGATGCATACAGTGCATTTGCTTCACTAATTTGATACCTAATAATACCCTTCACCAAGACGAGCTACTGTGAACTCTAGGCAGATTACCTATGATGTGTGGTATTAATGAATATAATTAATTGGCTTTGAACAAGCGCATTATCTGTTTCAGTAAATTCCATGCGCTATCAGTTTTGCATATTTAGGAAATTAACCTTTGACTTTTTTTTCTTTAAGGTTGAACAGTCGAAAGTTTTGATCAAAGAAGGCGGAGTACAGTTACTGCTTACCATAGTTGACACACCAGGATTTGGAGACGCAGTGGACAATAGCAATTGGTAAGCCATGTACCCATGGGTATAATGTATTTTGTGAACACGTCTTTCTGTAATTGTAAGTTTGCTGTCGTGTGCCCAACCATTAATGTTGTTGAAACCTTCACCTCAAAGAGTTTCTATTGGCAATTCTGAAAGAAGGTTGCTGAGAGATGTATGATTTTTATTAAGGGTTAGAGTTTTCACAGCACCATCAATTTGAAACCCTTTAACATAATATGAAATATTTGTGCAATAAATCCCCTTTAGTGCAACAGGAATTGTTTGTGAAAATGTGTCTAAATCTAAACTGCTGTGGAGAAGCTGATGTTGATGTGGTTCAGAGAATATCCCATTAATGTGCTAGTTGTTTCGTGAACAAAAACAGTAACAGGTTTATAGATTTGCAGTCCATTTTTGTGCCAGGCTGAATTAACTTATTTTGCTGTTTTTGTATTTTTCAAAAACTGATAGTTTTTGTAGAATAAAGTTTCATACTAAAAGTCAGCCAATTACTCTTGCATTTACTTTGATTCTTTTTCTCGCAGACTTAACATGTGGCATTTATCTTTTATTATTGTTTTTTGTAAGTATAGCAGTTTATTATGTGGTGTGGTTGTGAGACCAGTGTACTGAACTCAATGCCTGTACTGGATACAGTAATATTTGTTTGAAAAGACTTCTACTTGGGTAGCTGTGGCATTAAGCAGGCAGTCTTCATTAATGGAACAAGTGTAACATGTTAAGAAGTACCAAATCACCTGCATAAGAAAGAAACAAGACTCAATAAAAATCTGACATCAGTTTATAAATATAGGTTTTATTTATATGTTTAAAAAGATATTTCAATGACAAAAAATTCCAAAGAGGGTTCCGGAGATCATTTTTTTAAAATGAGCGATAAATCAGTTTTTTAATCAATGCAGTGAATCATTGTAATGGAGTGTTCCACAGTCATTCTTTGGAAAGCGTTTTTAAAGTTGTAAAGTACTACTCTGCCTGGCTTTCGGCAACAAACTCACAGTAATCGCAGAAGCCAAAAAGGCTTGTTGGACAGTTACTGGGAAGTCAAAATAGGCTCCAGTCCAGTTTCAGGCTCTATAAGTGAACCGCCAAAGACTTTAATGGAGTGGTCCTGATGCAAGGGATATAGGATTATAAAGAATGCGGAGTATGATGATCCGGTGAAGGTGGGGGTTCTCTTCCTGGGACTACAGCTCTATCCACAGTCACAGTGGGAGACTTTGTCCACAGGGGTCACTGTTCTTCAGTCTGGTTGAAGTCTAGTCAAAAAACATTTGCTACTGGTCTCCGGTTACAGCGAAACCATTGGTTCCCTTTAACTGGTGATAATTTCCCACTTGGGTGACCAAACTGCACTCTGACTCTCCTAGGTACCGCAAATTCTCGGAACCTTTTGAGGGTTGTGACTCAGTTTCCCAGGCTGTACTGCGACAATCAGGCGTTCTTGGCTACCAAGGCAGGCTACTTCAGCTTTGTGGCCCTGTAGCTATAACAGAAAGTCAGTCAGCTAGCTCTTGGAGTCACCTCTTCTGTCTGAGGCTGGAGGCAGATGACATTACTCCATCAGGACACCACAGGCACAGTCCTCTCTGTGCAAGCCCAGGAAGCAGCAGGTGCAGTCCAGTCTTCGTGCAGCCTTTATTTACCGGGTCCAGGAAACAGTATGGCAGTCAGTCTTCGGTTTACCCTTCAATACAGATGAGATCTGACGATCTGAGGTCTCGATGCCAGGGGTTCCACCTTAATGCCCAGTTAATGCCCTTGAGGATGTGACAACTACTGGTATATGGGCTAATACCCTCTTGCCTAGTGGCGACTTCCTGTGAAGTGTGTAATCTAGCTATCCCAGAATACACTATTCTGCCAACTCCCAGGATGGCAGAACCCTTCTTTTGGTGTGTGGAGCTTCCTAACCCACCCCATAGGAGTGACTACCTGTGAGCTACATGCCCACAGAAAAACATGTTTGCCAACAGCTTCCCCCACTCTGTCCTTGGGGCCAACCTGTCTTCAAGAATAAAAAAAGCAGCCCCTTCATGTGTGCCCATCATGTGCCCTTCAAAGGCTTTTTGGGTTCACACCCTCTTTGGCCTTCGTGCCAGAGAGGAGTCACGCCTCTCTCAAAGGCAGGCCTTTTCTGTTACTTCCTCAGAGTAGTTCACACCTTCCCAACCCTCAAAATGTCCCTAGGATGGCAGAAGGCTGTCGTGGCCAGCAACCGTAAACAGTCACTGGAAAACTTTGGTCAAGTAAGTGGCTATGTATTAAAGCTGACACTTGTGTAGAAATTATTATAAATTTTACTCTGGCATCAAACCGTTGAATGCAACAATTCTTTTGATACATTGAATTATCATATTTAGTAGTTAGCATTGTCAGCCTGTAACTGTGTACTCACCAGTGGGGCTACTAGATTTTCTACAGTAAAACAAAAAAAGTCAATTTTGGGTTTTAACTGTCAGGACATTTAAAGTTAAATCTACATGTCCAGGTTTCTAATAGAATGCACCCTGCCTTTAGGGCTCGGCAGGCTTGCATTAGAGATGAATGATACATTTTAAAAAGGAGGTTTGGGCTTTGCTATCACTTTAATTGGTAATGTGGAGTTAGCAATTTAAAATGCTCTGCCAGCCAGCAAAGTCATTTTTTGCTTTGTCACACCAAAGGTTGGCACTTATAAGTGCATCCCTCAAGAGACACTTTAATGTAAAGGCCATGGGTAGCCCTGGTACAATATACTAGGGACTTACAAGTAAGTTAACCTATGCCAATAGTGGATGAACCAGTAAGACATATACCTTTAAGGGTCAGAGCACTGGCACTGAAGTCTGTTTTGAAAGCTTTAGTGCACCTTTACAGTTTGAAAACCAGCAGCATCGGTCATAACATCTGAGGATGATCGTGCAAAAGAGGCATTTCCTCAAATCCTTGAATTACTGTTTGGTCAGAGATGGTGGAGAAAGGGGTTGTCGAAAATACAGACATAATTTTACCAGAACATAACTGTGCAATGTCTGTCAACAGTTTAGGTGTAGCCCCATCTTAATTTGTGTTGAACCATACAGAACATTTAGATTTACAAGGCCTACTAATTAAAAAAACGGTAATCATAGCTCACATGCACAGAATAGATTAAGTAGGTGTGTATAAATGATAAAATGGGAGTTTGATTCAACTTTTTTCAAGAATATTTCATGATAATCTTCTATATTCTGCATATATGATTTCCTCTTAAATTGCTTGAGCAGAGTTATATGCTCGTACAGGTTAATTTAACTGCTTGTTAACGCTACAGCAGAGAGAACCTGTTCCTACACAAATGTGTTGAAGCAATGAATTGTTGCTTTTAAGTTGTGGTTTGTGATTAACGAAAGAGAAAAGGAGGAGTTGTTAGTACAGTCTTTAAATTGCAATTGACACCACAGTTTTTCTGCAAATGTATGCCGAAAAGTTGACGGTTTCACCGGTTGGCAGCATAGTGCTAAATCTAGTTCCCACCAGTAAGTGGATGCTTTAGATTTTTTGTGTAACTGCGGACAATACAGATGTCGGAGACTAAAACGTTTCTAGGAGAGAGCTATCCTCTAGGTATTATAAAATAACGATTTTAGGGTTTAAAGACCAGCAAAAGTTTTTTAGGTTAAAGAGATCTCCATAAATTTTCTACCTTCATACAAGAAAGTGACCATTGAGTTAAACTCCAGTCTCATGTAACAGTTTAACACATATTTAACATATTGCAGAGGTCCGTAATGCTGAGTTCCCAGAGCTGTCTATTAGGTTACAGATGTCATATTTACCATTTATTTATTTAATTATTATTAGCCTATCCGGCCTTAACAATAATCACACAGTAGATATCAATCCCTCGAACTCAATAAAAATCACATTAAGATAAAAACATTTCAATACAAGGAACTATGCTTGAATTTTTGATTTAACATGCGCCAAGATGTATCCAATTTACCATGCATTATCGTAAAACCTGATTTGACCATAATTTACCTAAAAACTTAACTTATTCTAGAAAAACATTATGAATCTAATATTTAAAATGTCTTATTATGGGACGAGTCATTTGGGGCCTTGCATTGCCTTCCAGTCATTTAATAAAAGACCGAGGCCTAACCCAGTTTACATTGCCCTGCACCGATTTCCCAAGCTAAATAGGTACGGGATAACATAGGCTATTGTGCCTGTGCCAGCTGTAGGTGCATTGATAGACGTAATTTCCATGCTTCCAAGATATAAGTTGAGACCTTTGTCACAATGTATTTCTCATCTGAACGCATACATAGCGCTTCCGCCTCCTTGCACTTCCTAACTCCGAAAGTTCTACAGATGTTATATAAATTCACAGTTCAGACAGCTTGGACAGCAGAGCTACCACATATGTTGTACAGATCTCTGAGTTAGGACAACACCTGTCTCCTCCAGTTAACAGAGCTTACGGGGGCTCACTTAAAATAAGCAGACTGACCACCAAGTCACTGGTGGGGAAGATAACCCAACTCTGCCACTCTGGGGCAACCCCGAAGGCACTTTTGTGAGTTTGCCACCAATCCGCCTGGGCATTTTTGATAAAATTACTTCCACTGATGTGGCAGAGACACTTTCACCAAACTGTAATGTTGTGTGGGTGACCAGGTCGTGATGACCCATTTGGGATTTCTTGATTTCACCCAATTTGTGTTTGTGAAACAAAAAATGCCCCTGGTATATGTGTACAGTTTTTACTTGGCTGAAGGGTTATTTCTGTTTGTATTGTTTTTCCTTTCCTTGTTTGGAGTCTATCATGTCTGACCCTGGTAGGGCAAACACTAGGAGGCCTACCGTAAACAGAGCAAAGCATTAAACGTTCATTAGCCTGTGGCCCTGTGACCACAGGTTCTCACTAACTGAAGGTTTGACTGCAAAGCTGGCTAAGGACCTGCTGTTGGAAACATGGCTGTTCCAACATCAGTAATGCAGAAGGGACACACCCTGATCTATGCTAGTTCTGTCACTCTGCCAGACGCTAAATAAAATCCCAAGAGTAAGCCAACAGGTTACATAGAACTCGCAGGTGCTTTAGTTTTCACAGACTTTGCAGTCACAGACTTTTGACAAGAAGTGTGTTCCTCAGGGGACTAGGGGAATTACAGTTGCATTGCATTTAACAGCAACAGTTTTACTTCAGGTAGCAAGTTACATACTAATCCGACCTATGACATAAGGCTATCCCTTCAGGCTTGAGAGACTGTACATCCTCAGGCCTCTTACAGTGCTATCAGTTAGGTTTCAAGAAATGTGTAGATTAACAATTTAGACAGCCATGCTATCCCTCAGGTCATAGAACTCTTCTAGGCACAGCAGTTTTAATAATGTAGCTATGACTGACTGTAGAAAGATCTTGCCTACCAAGGCCTCGAACATAACTATCCATTAAGTCACAAACATCTTACAGGCACAGATAAGCTATTTTTTATGTTAAACATGTCTTGCAGCATCCGTTATGAGACAGTGAACTAAGTTACAAGCAATCTTTAGGCTCCGGTTCTCATAGTAGACCTATCCCTTAGTTTACACATCATGTCTTCATTTGCTCCACATGCTTTTCAGCTGATGTCTTGCAGTCTTTTGTCTACATGTCCTTTGACGGTTCCAGGCTATTTGGAGCGAAGGTGGTCTCTGCTCTGTAAAGTTATAAGGAGAGAAAGGCAACTGCCTGGTATTGGCTCCACCAGCTCAGCAGTATAAGCTGCACTCCTTTCGAGGCTTCGATAGTGGCAACCTGCAGAGGCAGAGACAGAGACAATATGTGCCTCAGCAGCAACATTCCTTTAGAGGTTGGGGAATAGGCCAACAGTGTTCAGGCCCCGGGGCAACCTCGTACCCAAACCACATCACCACCCTCCCGCCCCCACCAACACAGGCCAACAGTAGCCAGAAACCCCTTTAATTTGCCTTTGATGGTGCAGGATCACCCCATTGGAGGTTGAGTCACCTTTCATTTCCCTACATTCGAGGAGCATCACATCATATCAGTGGGTGGGTGCCCCAGGTCATAGAACACATACTCTTCTGGTCTTATCCCCCGGAAACGCCACCCGAACCACAGCACCTCCCAGAGGACCATTTGTCCATAATCTGCACAGAAGTTCAGGCTTGCTTGGCCACGGGTGCAATAGAAAGGATCCGGACATCAAAGATGAGGACTGGTTGTTACTTCTTTTATTCCCTGTTGCTGAAGAAGGGCAGAGAGCCTTGTCCTATTCCAGATCTTCACCCTGTGGCATCCTTCCTTCGAAAGGATAAGTTCAAGATGCTCACCCTGGCCCAAGTTCTTTCTGCCCTGGACCCAGGAAACTGGATGGTAGCGCTAGAGTTGCAGGATTCTTACTTATACATCCGGTCCTGCAGTCCAACAGACGTTGCCTGCGGTTTCAGGTAGGCCACGAGTGCTTACAATTCTCAGTGATTCCCATGGTGGTGGTTGCAGTTTACCTATAGAGATTGGGAATACCAGTATTCCCATACCTCGACAAATGTGGGCTTGCCTCAAACAGCTGAAAAACCACTTCCAGACTATGGCCAACCTGTTTTTTTTCCATGTTTATTTTTTTTCTCAAATCATTTTATTACCATTTTGCAAAACAAATACATTGTGAAGCACTGACGCATTGCACAATAATAGCTTAAACTACTTAAACTAGAGATAATGCTCTTCTGAGCTGTTTTATCCTGGTTAGGAGATAGGGGAGATACAGACATAGGAGAAGCATTTTGGAAACTAATCAATGTATAATAGAATACATGGGTGATATATTGTATCCGGGGTTGGACCTCAGTGAGAGTGGCTCTGACTCTTCGGAGCCTCTTGGCCTTCTGCATCCTGCTTGTGGACCACACTGAGGGCGAGGCATATATAGGCTCTGCAGTCTGTGCGCTCAGCACCAGTGGGACTTGTCAGGTATCTGCAAGTGTTGCAAAAATCTGCACTGGTTGTTGCTTGGCCTCAATTGGACCAGCAGCTGAACTCCCTCCCTACCCCATGCAGAACTAACGCTCAAGACAAATGCATCATTGCTACATTTGGGAGAAAATCTGAAGAGGTGAATATCTGAGGACTCTGGTCTCCGGCAGAAACTCGACTTCAAATCAACTTACTGAAGTTGCAAGTGATTCACTTGGCACTGAAGTTGTTCCTACGTTCCTCCCTACCATCAAGGGAGAACGGGTAGAGGTTCTAGTGGACAAAACAACCACCATTTGGTACTGCAACAAACTGGGTGGAATGCCAGGAGGCTCTGCATCTCTGGAAGTGCCTAAATGCTGAGGGCATCTCCCCGATTACACAACAGCAGGATCATTAATCACCATGGCAGGCAGACTCAGCTGACCTTGCATAGCGGATCACAAATGGTAGCTACACTTGGAGGTGACACAGGGTGCGCTCCAGCAATGTGGAGAACCGTGGTTTGATGCCATTACAGATAATGCATAGTGTCACAACTTCAGCCTGTTAGACTTCCCAAGGCCGTCTTCCCTAAGAGACTCCTTCCGCCTGTTTGGGGGATTCGGGATGCCTGTATAACTTTCCGCCCCCTACCTCTTCTTTCCAGAGAGATGAAGAAGACCTGGAAAGACCTGGCCCTGGTCATCCTAGTTCTCCCAGACTGGGAGAGGAGTGTGTGATACCGGGAACTTGTGGCCATGAGAATCTGTCCTTCAATTTGGCTTCCCCTTCAGGAGAAACTCCTGTTGCAGCAGCAGCCAGGTCCTGCACCTTGCCTTGCACAACCTACCTTCATGCATAGAGAATGAGTGACAACAGTTAATGACTTTAGATCTTCCTTCCAAAGTGGTTGGTCTCATTCTGCCAGTCAGTATCCCTTCCCTTAAAATTGTATATCCAGAGCGCAGGGAGAAGTTTGTTGCGTGGTGTTCTTCCATCATGTTCAACCCTTGCAATCAAATTTGTCCGACATCCTTCCGTTTTGTCTTTCAGTGGCCTTGCAGTGGGCACAGTTAAAGGTTGTTTGTCGGATCTTCCGGCCTTCCTATGTTTACCAGATAAGCCACCCCCCATCAAGTCACCATTTGTTTAAAGGGTTGACCCACAGGTTTCTGTCAACAGCTTTTGTGACGCCCCAGTGGGACCTTACTTTGTTGGTTCTTACTTGCATTTGAATCTTTGCACAGTTGTCCTTTACGTCTTTTGAACATCAAGACTGTGTTCCTTATCACAATACCCTCTGTCGGGTGAGTTTGTGAACTGCAGGCTGTGTCCTACAACCATACATTAAATTTTTCCTGGACAAACGGGTCCTCCGGAATAAGGTGGCATTTCTGCTGAAGGTAGTCCCACTCTTCCATAAAGGTCAGTCATTTATCTTCATGGCTTACTGTGCTCCAACTCACCCCTCTGAGGAGAAGGAACAGCTTCAATGACTTACTCCCAAGAGGGCCCTTATTTTTTATGGCAATTGGATCAGAGGTTGGCAACTTTTGTCTGGAGCAAAAAAAGGCAAAGCAATGTAAAAAAGAACCATCTCCTGATGGAATGTTTTATGGATCAAGATCTGCTAAGGGCTAACCAAGAAGCAGCCCCCAGACGGCTTACACGCTCATTCCACTAGAGTAAAATCTGGTACTAATGCACTGGCACGTGGTGTGCCAGTCATCAATATTATCCAGGCTGCTACATGGGGGTCTCTTCAAATGTTTGCCAAACATTGCTCCCTCTAAAGCCAGATCCAGTGGGACGAGCACTTCTCTTGATTCCTTGTCTCAACCATTCTATAAACCCACCACTTGGAGAGGTATTGCTATAATATTTATTCACAAGGTACAGTTAGAAGTTCCTATCAGAAGAACACGTTAGCTTCTGTAGCGCCTTTTCTGGTAGAGGTACAATGTAGATTCCTCACTGTTCCCACCAGTCTCCCCGTTCAGTGGAATGGACTAAGATAGTCCATTAATAAGATTCCAATCTATAAAATCTGCACAGTGCCATAATCTGATTTCTATGGCTCTGTGTCATTCGGGACAGGCACGATCAGAAACAAACTAACACCAGTGCGAAGGTGGTGCATATATATAGGGCCACTGGTGGGAGCCCCACACTACCTCCTACTGACGCTCAAGGGAATTGCTACAAAACTTTCAAAATTCAGTCTTGTGCCTGGGAAAATTAACAAGGTTAGGCATCTGCAGTTAGTCTCTACCAGAAAAGACAGTACTGAGGGTAAGTAACTTGTTTGAATAACATACACCACAATCATATAAGTATTTTGTATAAATGTGCAACCACCCAAAGGCTCACACATGAGTCTACACACTTGAAGAACATCTCCTTTAAAAGAAATACTCTGCCCGGTACATTCCTGACACTACCTTCTATCTGTTCTATCACTACCTAGTATTTTGAGGACTTTCTTGCTTTTCCATCTGTATTTCTTGTACAAATGTGTCCCATGGTTCCCTGTCCCTAGACCTACCAGCCAGTGCCTTCTACATGTGCTTCTAGCTGTCCACCCCTAATTGTTCTCTAGCCATGCTCTTGCTTACTCTCTAGTCTAATCAACATCTTAGCCATAATCGATTGAGTTACCTGTTCCCTGTAAAAAGAACTAAAGCTGTTGCAACATAGTTATTTTGTTTCAATGAAGCTTACATTGCCTCTGTGTATGCTATGTGTGAGGAACTCTTGCAGTGCTGCTGCACTTGTTACTTGTTGAGTGTCTTTTTGAAGTCTGAGAATCCTCTTCCACTGTACAAAAACCAATGTAATTGGCTATACTTGTTTGTCTGCTTGCACAATTTGTATATTGTACTCCTGGAAGCTACCCTAGCAAGCACAGGTCTCTACTGCCACCAGCTTGCACCTCATTTGCCATTATAAGTGAGACTGTCCTTGACTGCAATTAATTTTAAATTATATTAGACTTGATCGTGCTAGATCTCCTCCAAATGCAAATATGGTAAAAAGGGTACTCATAGTTTAAGATGAAAAGGTTCTGTTGCTTTGTTCTCATTTGAAAGAATAATCATTAGACTGTGTGGCTCCTAAATTGATAAACCAAGCCAAGTCTAACTTACCTTCATCTTCACATTAAGCAGGTTAAACATTTCGTCCATGTTTCCAAATTGGCCAATAAGTATCCACATGTTTATACTATTTTCAGATTTTAGATCAGTTTTACTGTCTATGGCTCTTTTAAGAATCAACTCAGGAAAGTGATCTTGATTGGTTTTCCGGCTTCCATGTCGGCCCTCATCAGAACATGCTTGCTAAATTCCTAGCATTTTTGCACCATTGCTGGCTGAATCAATTTCTTTATCAATATCAACCATCAAACATCTCCCAAACACCTTGCAAAAAATACTTACAATTCCTGTGTCATAGACTCCCATTGTAGTAACAAGACTGTTGGATTTTGGGCGGCAGCACCACTGAGTATGGGGACTGAGTCTGATCCCACATCGTGTGACAGCTGTTGGCCTAACCCTTACGGCTAGCTAGCAGCACCTCACCAATACCAACGGTAGCACTGATTTGTGGCAGCATCTCTCAGGACACTCAGACTTGGCAGGGAAGTCGTGGTGGAACAGATTGTACCTCTTAATCATTTATTAAAGTCTCATACATGCAAAGACAAACAAAAGCAGGATCTTGGTTCAATATGTAGTTTACTGAAGCAACTTTGATCTACCTAAAAAGGCATGAATTGCAATTATGAGGATAATGAAACACCCCATCACAACAGTAGCCAAGAAAGTGAAGCACAAGAAGAGTCCCACCATGTTGTCACACTAGTATCCTTAACATCCCTACCTACTGTACTAAGTTCCTACATGAGAGCAAATAACAGCTTCTGATCACAGGAGGAAGAAAGCCCAACCCCCATACTTGCTTTCAGAGGTGAAGAAGAGGTCTGATAGTCTGCTGGGAGTCCTCCCACATAGACAAAGAGGAACCAAAATGTTTCTGCAGAAACTGCGACGACATACAGCATGAGATGGCAAGCTGGCCAGAATGTCCTTTCTACCCTGGGGTGAGCAGTGTGATGTTTTATAATAACATATCTGTTATTCTAAGAACTGCCCTGACATGACAACACATATTGTTCTGTGTAGGGTAGACCATGTACTCTTTAGACCAGCAATACCCGGTAAATATCGTGTACAGCCTTGGGTTGAGCACAAGATGAAACTGCTGTGCAAAAAAATAAATAAAAAATTCTGCATGGAAGGGCAATTGATAAAATAATGAAAAACATTGCCACTAAAAATGAAGCTTTGCTAAAATAATAAAAGCAACAAAAGCGAAATGTAACTAGGTGAGGGGGCACAGGCCTCAGGCCCAGTACTAAATAATGTGCCCGTGTAAATGCTAAAATAACCTCACAACACCTGAAAGCGATAGACTTAGTAAGCCTCCTGTCTTTTCTCTTCTAATTTGGTTACGTGCATTTGTAAAGCGAAAAAACAATTGCACTCCATTCCCAATTCATGTCAAACCCTAGGCTTTAGCTGTTGATTCAGAATGGTTTCATGATCAAGTAAATATATCTGTATTGCTCGTTCCCCTGGGGTGAACCCTTATTTTCTGTATTGTGGTGAACCAGTTGTGACTGGGCCTGCAAGCACCTTTCTAGGGATTTACATTGGAAGACAGAGTGGAGTAGCTGGTATGAATTCCCTAGCGCAGATAACATTGACAGCATCATAATAGGATAAAAATGAGAACTAATTTGAAGGGTGTGATGTGTCCAAATTATGCCACTGCAAAGTGCTGGATGGGTCAGGCTTTCATATATTAGGGTACTTAACTTTTGTTAGTGCTCTCTTTGTAATGCTGAGATTGGTTAATTGAAGAAGTATTCTTAAAAGGCATTGTCCAACCTTCGATTGCCTACATTTTATGTTAATTTAGCACGTGAAGCATGAAGCAGACATGGAGAAATCCCCCAGATTGTATTCCTGTGCTGATGAGATTAAAAGCATGGATGCTGATAGTCTTGTTGCCTTCTCCTTTGGCTTTGCTTCATGGTTGACTCTACTACCATGGAGAAATGTTCTCACATTGACTGGCGATCACAGGAATCCTCATGGATTTCTGATTACAGATGGTTCCGGACCTGATCAGCTTTTCAATTTTCACAAAGTTCTCTTCATTTCAGTGCCTGATGTACCTTGCTAGGAAACATCCTGGTAAAATTGGATTTGTTTGCACATGCAGCCCATCTGGTAGCGCAGTGTAAATAGTATTAGGTTGGCAGTCACACTCAATCGAACATTGGTTCCTGATGTTTACATTATCTTGGAATACATAGAAAAAATATAACAGATACAAGCCTGATTGGGAGAATGTTTAGCAGACATGATGAAATATCTAGTTGTATAGTACTTGGTGACTCTCTGCCACTAATACATTAAGGAGGGTTGATAGCAGGAAAGGGAGAATCCTGAACTTCGACATTCAACTAAGACATTAATAAAACCTTCACAACAAAGCTCAGTATTTGTAGATCTGTTCAAATAATTGTATCATCACAGAAAGCAAAAGTGATTAGAGACATGGGAATTATCACAAAACCAAAGTATTGATAAATACAATAATGCAATGTACCTTTAAGAAATTAAACAAGCACAGCACATCTGGCAAACAATCAAACCGATAATGGTAAACAGACCTAAATATAGAAAGGACCACAAGCATCTGTCCTTCTCTAAGCAACAGGTATAAAACAAAAAAGATATCCAAAGTCTACTTCTTTCCCAAAAAGCATGTCTTTTATAGGGGTGGGCGGTGAGCTACGCTCATTAAGTTTTTTTCTACTCTGCGTAGAACGTGGAGTTCCGAAAGTTTTTTCCTCATTTGTGCTTGCCAACGTGAAGTTGGCAGCGAGAAAAATCACCACCTACCAGCTTGATTTCTTGATGCGGGCGGTCGCAGATGGTTGCTACCACCCGTGTTGAGAAACCTTCTGTTTGCGTTGAGGAGGTTTAAAAAAAGCAGCAGTGCCATTCGTGCAGATTTTTCAGCATGGGACAAACACTGGGCGCTTTAAAACAGCACGAACAGCTTGACCTAACACACTGCACTGTTTGCAGCACTCCACGTAGTGTGTCAGAGTGTGTTTTTTGCCCCTTAATAGAGTTACGCGTAGCGGAACTCCGCAAAGTCCACCCAGGCTTAGTCTTTTATAATGTTCTTCACAAAGAAAACACCCCAAATCGTAGCATGGATTTACGGAAGTGGGCAGCATAGAAAATGTTCATCGGTCAAGGTGGATGGAGAGGACTTAGCCATGACTGAAGAGTTCACCTGCTTAGGCAGTACTATCCGACATGATGGTGCGGCCAGTGACATCAAAAGGAGAATGCACAAGGCCCGGAATGCCTTCAGGATGTGAAACAATAGATGGAGGTCACATCAGTACAACACTAACACCAAGCTGAGGCCTTACCAGAGCTGTGCTCTAGCCACACTCTTGTATTGATCAGAATGCATCATGGATGATGAAAAGGGACATCAAGCTGTCAACTTTCCCCACAGAAACTTGCAAAGAATAATGCACATTGTTTGGCTACAAACCATCCCAAACCTGGAAGTCCTCACAAGATGCATGCAAGAGCTCATGAACACCATCATGGTGAGAAGAAGATGGAGATGGATGGGACACACCATTAGAAGAGATTAAGATGCCATTGCAAGGACAGCTGTCCACTGGACTCCAGATGGCAAACAAGACAGGTGGGCCAAAGAACACCCAGCGTTTAACAGAGAAACTGAAATGAAGACCCTGAACCACAGCTGGGGCACCGTTCAGGAACTTGCCAAAGACTTACAGAAGTGGAGGCTCTTAGTTACTGCCCTGCATGCCAGCTGGCATAACAGGCAGTAAGTAATAGAAAATGTTACTTACACAGCACCAATCACATTATAGCCCGTATTTGCACATTACTTTCCTTGCCTGCTTAATCCATAATGTGTTAACCCCTTCGCTGCCAGGCCTTCTCCCCCTCAGGTGGTAAGTCTTTTTTTGGCTGTTTGGGGCAGTTCGCACTTAGGCCCTTAGATAATTTTGTCCACATAAGCTACCCATGCCAAATTTGCGTTCTTTTTTTCAAATGTCCTAGGGATTCTAGAGGTATCCAGACTTTGTGAGTTCCCCTGAAGGAGACCAAGAAATTAGCCAAAATACAGCAAAGGTTTTGTTTTGTTTTTTTGTTTGATTTTTGTTTTAACAAATGGGGAAAAAAGTGCTTCAGAAGAAGGGTTGTGTTTTTTTCCCCCGAAAATGGCATCAACAAAGGAATTGCAGTGCTAAAATCACCAGCTTCCCAGCTTTCAGGAACAGGCAGACTTGAATCATAAAACCCAATTTTTCAACACAATTTTGCCATTTTACTGGGATAAACCCCATGTTTACTATTTTTTGTGCTTTCAGCCTCCTTCCAGTTAGTGACAGAAATGGGTGTGAAATTAATACTGGATCCCAGAAAGCTAAACATTTTTTAAAAGTAGACACAATTCTGATTTCAGCAAGGGGTAATTTGTGTAGATCCTACAAGGTTTTCCTACAGAAAACAACAGCTGAAATAAAAATAAAATATTGAAAGTGAACTGAAAAAAACAGCCATTTTTCTCCACGTTTTACTAGGTAACCTTTTTCCTGCGATGTCAGATTTTTTTAAAGCAATATACCGTTACGTCTGCTGGACTCTTCTGGTTGCGGGGATTTAGAGGGCTTGTAGTTTCATCAAGAACCCTAGGTACCCAGAGCCAATAAATGAGCTGCACCTTGCAATGCAACCTTTCATTCTATACCAGGTATACAGCAATTATTTTCCTGAAATATAAAGAGTGAAAAATAGGTATCAAGAAAACCTCTGTATTTCTAAAATGGGCACAAGATAAGGTGTTGAGAAGCAGTGGTTATTTGCACATCTCTGAATTCCGGGGTGCCTATACTAGCACATGAATTACAGGTTATTTCTCAAATAGACGTCTTTTTTTACACACTGTCTTACATTTGGAAGGAAAACATTTAGAGAAAGACGAGGGGCAAGAACACCTGTTTTGCCATTCTGTGTTCCCCCAAGTCTCCCAATAAAAATGGTACCTCACTTGCGTGGGTGGGCCTAATGCTCGCGACAGGAAATGCAACATGGACACACCACATTTTTACTTGAAATCTGACGTTTTTTTTGCAAAGTGCCTAGCTGCAGATTTTGGCCTCTAGCTCTGCCGGCACCTAGGGAAAACCTACCAAACCTGCACATTTTTTAAAACTAGACACCTAGGGGAATCCAAGATGGGGTGACTTGTGGTGCTCCCACCAGGTTCTGTTACCCAGAATCCTTTGCAAACCAGAAAATTTGGCCAAAAAAACACTTTTTCCTCACATCTCGGTGACAGAAAGTTCTGGAATCTGAGAGGAGCCACAAATTTCCTTCCACCCAGCGTTTCCCCCAAGTCTCCCGATAAAAAAAGGTACCTCACTTGTGTGGGTAGACCTAGTGCCCGTGACAGGAAATGCCCCAAAACACTATCTGGGCACAGAATGATGTTTTTGCCTGAGGGGGGAGGGGAACCTGCGTTTTTTGTCCTGGACTCAGCAGCCATCTAGTGAAACCTACCAAACCCAGACATTTCTGAAAACTAGACACCCGAGGGAGTCCAGGGAGGTGTGACTTGCGTGGATCCCCAATGTTTTCTTACCCAGAATCCTCAGCAGACCTATAATCTAGCTAAACAAATCACATTTTTCCCACATTTCTGTGTGAGATCACAGCACTGAGACAAATTTCCTACCACCCAACGTTTCCCTCAGTCTCCTGGTAAAAATGATAACTCACTTGTGTAGGTGGACCAAGTGCCTGTGACAGGGAAGAAGCCAAAAACATGTCAAAATTGAAGGGGAACCAAAGCGGGTCCAAAGGGGCAGTTTGGGGAAAGAAAAACATTTTTAGGCTGACAAGTGCAGCAGAATTGTTATTGGTATAGATGAGACAATTCTGGGTGGTAGGAATTTTGTGGATTCCTGCAGATTCCGGATGGTTCATCACAAAAATGTGGGATAAATGTGTGATTTCCAGCAAAGTTGGAGGTTTGCAGGGCATTGTGGGTGAGAAAATGGTGTGGGGGTGCATGTGAAGAAATGGCCTAAAAATAATTTGGCCCTCTGGGGAGCAACCCTTGCCTAGCGGGTCACTCCCCACTTATAAAATAAATTTTTAAAAATGATCAAAAAAAATATCCCTGGTGTCTAGGGGTTTAGTGCCCCCAGGGCGGGAGAGGGGGCAAAAATGGTCTAAAAATAATTTGCCCCTTATTTCCCCCCCCCCAGTGAGGGCCCCTTGCCCAAGGGGCCGCTCCCCCTTACACGTAAGTATAATAAAAAAAATCAAAATCCCTGGTGTCTAGTGGTTTCTGCCCCCCTGGGGGCAGATCGGCCTAATTATAAGTTACATTTCCACACGAGGACAGGGGCCAGATTTTTTGCAGCTGATTTTCAATAAATAAGTTTAGAAATGTGTTTAGATCATGCACAAAAAAATAAACCTGCACTTTTCTGCAATCTGACACTCTTGTTAACGCGCTCAAGATACGCTAACTGAATCAAACCTATGTTAGACTGTATTTTCGTATAACATTTCACTTCTGCAGACTCCATACTTTGAAGTGTGCCTTATCATAGAGATAATATAAAATTTACAGTGACAAGCATGTAGTTTCGTTCTATGTCATCATACCCCAAGGATATGTTTTACAACTAAATGCATTCCCATCTTGCAGAACCAGTATTTCTCATGCAGGGCACTCTAACATCCAGCAGAACCAACTTGCGAGAACACTGCACCTCCATTCCTGTTGCCAGCTAATAATTTCCTCCAGCAATTTATTATTATGTAATAATACACCTTATGGAAAATATTAGCCCAGTCCAGTTCTACAAAAGCCACATAGTTGTTTGTTTTTGCTATGCTGCGAACTGCACTTCCTCCATCATTGGCCATATTTACCTTACAACAGAACATATTAGATTGAACACAAATTGCTTGCAGTATAAGCCACAAATGCCATGCGATTGATTATGGTATCTAGAAACCCACACTGCAGCTTGTTGGTTATGCATACATAGCCACCTACTGGGTAACTGGCATGTTCACCAACTTAGAAGAATCATTTTTAATGCAATCTGAACCCACCACTCAGAGACACCCACCCACTACTAAGTGAATATGATGCAAACAAGTACCCAGGAAGAAATAGAAGCTAGACCAGTAACAATCCACCTGCCAAATTGGATTCTGGTCCACAATGGAAACCTCAAAACCATGTGGAAAACTACTGCAATCCTAGTAGTAGTAAAAGGCCATACACAATGTTACGCTAATGCCTTGGCATGACATAAAGGAATATGCTTTTGAGTAATACACCTGTTTATAGCCGTTTTCCCAATATGTTACCTCACATTTGGCTTGGCCTCCTAATTACCGGGCTGGCAATTAAAAGGAGTCAGTCGAATTCTTCCACAGCAGGTCATTTTGTGCAATCTCCTCCGCCATTTTGAGCTGCTGCGAAATTTCTGTATAAAAGGGAGATTACAAGAGTAAACAGCTTATCAGTGTCATTTATAGATTTTCATCCATTTTAGATGATATGGCGATGGTTATTTGTCTCACAGAATCTAGATTCCGAGAACCCGAGCGGTGGTGCATCTTCTCGATTCAGCTCCCAGACAACCCTTCAAATCGCTAAATTAAAGAATACAAATAGTTAATTCCTTTCCCGGACACCACCATCACTCATGCACTCTGCCTGTATGTCTAACGACTGCTACCACTGATCCTTGTTTGTTAAAAAAAAAAAAAAAAATCACCCTTTTTTCTTGTTGCCTGCTCCTTCTGATTTGTGATCAGGAATGGTTCCAACAATCCTAGTGAAGGACCACTCCAGCACCTTTAACCATACTCTTACTTTGCTTTCTTTTACCGCCTCCCCTTACATCTGTCTCCTCGCATTTTGATCCCCTGTGCAAGTCTTCTGAGTTTCCTCGAGATTATTAATCACTTGCACTCTGCATCTTTCTAGACAGGGCGTTAAGACCTTGACTGCTTATGGCCATTAAACCTGCAACATTAATGTAAGAGTTCTTTGGCGTCTTTTTTTCTGAGTCTCCTTTGAGTGTTTAGCACTTAGCATCTCAAAACATCTTATGTTTTCAAAACAGAATATCTTTTACTCGTGTGACTTATGATTGTTTTACTGAACATCTGAGTGAATGTAAAATATGTTGAATGTGTTCTGGAAGACAGACATTCTACCCTGCGTGTATCATTTTAATGGATGTGGCAATTCTAAGAATCTGCCCTTGTCATCTGTTTTCTGGGGAACTAACTACTTAAGTGCTTCACTTGGTGAGTAGATGCTCTTTCTGTATTTGAGAGTTCAAGGAAAAGCTAATTCAGAAGGATGAGAAAGTCAGGCCTGAGCAACCTGGGCTGGACAGAGCTGGCTAAAAACATTTTCTGTGAAGGACGGTAACTTGAGAGGCCTGGTTTCACCATAACATAAATGGAGACGTTACATATTAAAAAGTGAGTGCAATCTTAGAGGTTACACGTTTCGTTGTTTATCAGCGTGGCCGCCACTTTTAAAACCAATCTGTTGACGATATCATTGCATGGCGGTAGTCTGGTCACGTGGCTGCGGCCTCGTGGGATGCAGTGTACCGCAGATTAAATGGATTGCAGGCAGGCATCCTGTTCGCACTGTCCTGGCAGCTGTAGTACACACTAAAAATAACGAAGCTGAAGCACACTAATTTTCAGGGGGATCAGCACGTATTCAGAAAAATGCTACCACTTGTGTGGTTAATAGTCAATGTCTGAAGTGGCTGCAGACCTGTTGCCCCATGCGGAATGTTATTATGGATACAAAATACCTGTCTATAGCCTGTAACACAGCTGGATAACAGTGTGCTAATAAACCACCATTAAAAGGCAATTGGCTTTAAAGATGCTTTTCACAATAAATAAGCCACACCGACTACTGTTGTCATAACATTTTATAATAAATAGATCAGTCCTGTGGCTCCAGACATAACTTTTAGCAGTGAACCCATCTTTCTGTATCCTTCATTGCAGTCTCATCACCATACTCAGCTCAGACATATGTAAGCTTTCTGACAAGGTGACCATCAGGCCTACATTCACAAAATTGGAAATGTGAAATACATTGCATTTGGTAAAGCAAAGAACGAGGTCCCCTATGAGGGCCCAATGAGGATTATTACCACAGTGCAAATCCTCTATCCACAAGGTTTATTACAGAGGTTAATTAACACTAAAATCCTTGCCCACTACTACAGACTGTTAAACGTCCATGTAACAAAATACCTCTTTTGATCTTAAGTAATGGCAACCCCCCCTTAAATGCCTGTTAACTTTAACATGTAATTTTCCCAATATATTAGGTCCATTGGCTTCATTGTAACTTTTCAGAATAATCAGACCTAGCTTCGAGCCTTAGCCATTGGCTAACTATAGCCTTGGTCTTTGTTTAGACACTCTAACCAAAAGTGCCCTGGTGCTCTGAGCATAAGCTTTCAAACAAGGCAGCCAGCAAAGAACAGCACCATAACTATATAATTACCTAGGGGGTGTGGTTTATTAGCACCACAGCAGCATTTGTGTGGACTTAAAGGACAGGCTCCATCCACCACAGTGACATGTGTTGACCAATTGATCAAACTCAATTAGGATCCTGAAAGATCTTATTTTTTTTTTTATCATGTAAGGTCTGGCACAGCCGCGCTGACAAGTCAGTCCTAAAAAGGCAATATTTATGCAAATCTGTTTACAATGACATTCACTCCTGTTTACTAAATGTGTAAAAAAAATAGTTGGTGTTAATAATGCTATCTGCTGAAGCCACAGGCGTAGCTTCGGGAGGGGTGTTTAGGAAGTTACACCCCCCTAATAAATGTATTTTCTGATGAATAGTTGGGCACATGTGCTTTCAGTCGGGTATGGTGAGGTATCTCTCGGACTTCACCTGGGAATTTTGCATGCACACACTGACAATAGCACACAAACGCTCTCTTCTGCCTATGATTTTGAAAGACCTCGAAAATGTTGATTATTTTACAAAATATTGAGTTTTCTCTCTTAGTATTCCTAGTGATCCACATTTCTCTCCCTTTCCACTGCCTCTGAAGCCCCTCTCGTGCGCTATGCTTGTCCTAAAATGTATTATAACATTATATGCCAGCGTGATTGTCGGGAAATCTGAAGCTCACCCGTCACCCATTCTTACTGACCAAGCTACGCCTTGAAGTAAAGGAAAGTAGATGTGAAAGAATGACATGTAGGTTAGTCCGCATAAATCCCACATGATCTGCCTTGTGTGGAACTTTATTTTGTGTGGAATTTTGAGAAATTGACTCATTACAGCGAGAGCTTAGCAAGGACGTTTCAGCCAAATTAAAAATTGCTGCACAAATCCCCTTGGTTTCCAGTGATTTAGGTTTCCATTGTATGAAGCACATTCTTGCAAACTGCACAAAGTCCTGTGGGTAGATTGGCGAAACAGCCCCGAATGACACTAATATAAACATGCTTCTTAGCTAGTGCAGAACAAACCTCTAGAGCAGAGGTCTTCAAACTGGGGGGCGGGCCCCCCTAGGGGGGCCTCAAGTGATCACAGGGGGGGCGCCAGACTCTTGCCAAAAGAAACATTACACACATAACAGGCCTTTGTTTTAAGCAGAAGCATGTTATTGCATCTTTAAAAAGGTAACAGTACTTAACTGCAATGTTTAAATAGGTCTAGACATATTTGAACATTGCATCGTTATACAATAATTGTGCAAAATTCTGAGGCGGGGGCCCAATGATTTTTATTTTTCAGCTGGGGTGGGGCGCGGAATTAAAAAGTTTGGAGACCTCTGCTCTAGAGAATCTAAAATGTCCTGCTTAATAGCGGAGGTTAAAAAAAAAAAACACCCTAGGAAATATACGTACTTACTCCGTACTCTATTATTTATAGTTATGCAGCCAGATTGAAACTAACATGAAACTAAATTTCTCATCTAGAGGAAAATATTGTGTGAAAGATTCATGTTTTCGTGCTCTCAGCCGCACAGTCATCCAAGTTCAAAAACACAATGTGTTTCCCTTTCCAGGATTCCTAGGCTTCTAGCCAAACCACTTCTGTGTCCTGTCAAACTTCCATGCATTTGCACCTGCACAAAGCATTCCTTTGCTGACGGCTCTAAGTCCAGTGATCAATTTCAACATGATTACAAAGGATAACAATGTTTTAAATGTAGAGACGTCTGCTTTAGAAAGGAACTCATTGATTTGAAATAAGGGATGGATTTTAGTATTTGCTAGAATTCCTTTTAGAATGGAATCATTATAAAAACAAACAATTTAACATTTTCTCTAAATACCAGCTTGTGATAGCACTTTTATATAAGTGGCGGCATCAGTCTAGGTGTTTTTCGTACTGTTAAACGGAGAACTTTTTATTCTAAAATCATATTATCCCCCAGGTCCAGATTCACAAAATGTTTTGTGCACCCAAGTAGCCTTAAGTACACACGTTGAAATCAGAGGTGCAAATTGCAAATCTCTATTTATGGATTCGGAAATGCAGATACCATTTACATTTTGAGAAGGTCTACTTGTGTGGCAGATTTTCTGCCGTCTGTTGAGAAGAGGGGAAAGTGACGATACGAGCAGTGAGGAAAAGGGAGGTGGGTGGGGAGAGGTTTTTAAGAAATGCTAATAAAACCCACGGGATGCTAGTGAGTATTCATTGCTTTTTCCGTCCAGTAAGCGCATGAAAGTAATTAATACAACAGTTAGGCGTATGTGTTTTTCTAGAGTAGGGAAAAATGTATAAAAAATCATATTTACTATTTATTGGAATGCCTGGGAGAGGCTCATCTGGAAGAATATTTTTGACATATGGAATTTTAATGTGTTTGCATCACACAAGAAATGTACCATTTGCATACGTTTGTTTGTGCATTCATGGGGCTTTTTGTAATTAATTTCAAAGTCGTAAGTTTCTTAACATTCTTGTAGTGTTGTATGATGCATAGCTTTATGACGTAAATAACATTACTGTTTGAAGTTGGGCGTTAGTTGTGGTGCAATAGAAACACAAGCAGCTTACTTAAGAGTATTAGAGCTAGGCTTTTGTTATTGTAAACCGAAGAGTTGATTTGTTGGTTTTGTAGTGATTTATTTCTGGTTCCTAAAAGTGCTTGGCTCTTTCTACTGTTGCGCCACAGCCCTTTAATTTACAAAAGATTAGAGAACAGCTACTTGTGTGTGACTTTGTAAAAGTACATCTAGTTGTGAAAGGACTGGAGTGGAGTTTGCTCTATTTGGTTCTGAGTTGAAGCTGCCTTTGCATTAGGTGCATGAGAAGCAAGTAAAAGATTGTGGTTTCTTGCATGAACGGATAGAGGCAGACTGAGTCATTATTTGCTGACTACCAAGTTGACACATCATTTATTAATCTGGTCGAGACCCTTGAAGTATATATTGTATTTGTCAGTCAATCAAGGGATTTCAGTCTCTTGATATACGGATGCAGTCACAAGAATCTTTAAAGTAGAGTGGGTGGATTTGTTTTCCCTATGCCTACATTCCTTTCATTGCAATTTGAGACCCGTCTCTCCTTCAACATAATTGTTTTGCCTAGCTAACCCCCAGTATTCAGCTTTTCTATTTTTTGGTTCTGTTGTTGTTTTCATTGTGTTCTTCAACCTTTATTTACTTCTTTCTTGCTGCTTTTATATTTATGTCCCTTTCCGACTCAAGATAGACATAGAAGAAACAGATTACTGTGACCTCCGATTCCTTTTTTTTGTTTTTTTGTTTAATTACTTTAAGTTCAGAGTAAGTATTCATACAATTTCTAATGTAAGACGTTTTTTACTTCAAAAATATATATATATTTCAGATCTGGATTCCAACTGGGGTCTATTATACGTTTTCCATTAAAATCATGAGCTTTTCATAAGAAACGTATTTCTTCTTTATGACAAGCCCCCAAAATTGAGATTCTTAAGTCTGATTTTGATAGGCTGTTTTTTTCTCCATTTTGGGTTATTGCCATAATGAGAGCAAGCCATTAAAAATTCGTGATTGAGATAACTATGACGGATGTTTGTCTTTTAATTCCTTTTTTGTTTTAGAGCATATAAACCACTTTAGAAGAGCACATTTTGATAATAAAATTGCCCGAAGAGTCCTCACCTTATTAATTATACATGCTAGGCTTTCAACTGTATGAAAAAAATATTTTTCTAAGCAGTAGCTCTCCAGTACCACTAGGTTCTGCCATTCAGCTACAATCTCTGCCTCAGGACATGACGACATCAGAGTATGGAAGGTGCCAACCAGCGTTGTAGAGTCAGTTTTTTTTTCTAATGCTAAAAAGTCCTTTCAAGGCTTTCTTGTTGGCTCACTAGCAATATTTCTCTGACTTGGACAGTGATTAGGGCAAATATCTCCTCCAAAACGTTTGTGCACCAATCATTGTTGCAGATCCCACAAGATGTCATCCATTTTGTATCCACAGGACAGCCATATGCGGTGACTAAGATAAGAGCACAATCCTGCAATCTGTGATTCTTGTGCCTCCATGCACATGAAGGCCCCTGGGGAGTGGGAAACACATTTCTGTGTAAGGAAGTGTCCTCTGTTTTTTCCTCGAGGAAATGGTCCCTCTTCAATGGCAGTATGGGACCTGGGGGCTATTTCCCAGTGCCATACGTTTCCTCATAATCTGACAAAATCCCAAAGTTGAAAAAGATGAGACCAGAGTTTCCGGGTCCATCTGTCTACCTTGTGCATGTTGAGGCCTTCTGGCTTGCTCTGCCAGATTTGTTGAGGATTTCTACTGGATCCTTTGGGCTGCCCTTCAAGATTGTACATTTCTGTAGGTTTAGTGGCTTCAACCCCAATGCCTCCTGAAGCCACAACCCATGAGCTACGGTTCCTAAAAAGAAGTCTAAGTCTGTCAAAGTACTGTCCCCGGTTCTCTTGGACTTTCTTGGTGCAAATGATGCCCTCTAACACAACTATGACACCGCTCTCAAGGAAGTTGTAAGAAAGTATTCGTATGATGAAGGGAAAAGTTAAGGTGAACTTTAATGAAGCTTCCTTGTCTGAGCACCACAATAGAGCTTGAAAATTTGCACCTCCTTCCTTCCTTCCTAGAATATGTTGTCTTATATCTGGACTTACAAGATGCAAGTGACCTGGTCACTTCTTTAGAAGGAGGCATCCCTTATTCCTCTAGCCCTTCTTCAAGGACGCCTATACTGTAGCACAGGAAGTTGCTGAAGTCTTGGAATTGGTCTTGTCCTCTGCAGAGGTGAAGTTTAACATTTTCAGATCTTGCAACCCTCCTCCTTGGCATCAGAACACTTGCCTCCATTCGGTGAAGCCACTGACTATGTGGAAGAAGCCCATATCAAGCCCAGCAGATGACACAGATTGCTAAATGTCATAGGCTTCAGTCTGGTGATCCCCACTTCTTGTCCTCATACTTAACTATGGAAGGTCTGGGTATCGGAACTATTTCCTTTAAGCAGAACCTGAATAGCTTCCATAGGGCTCCTCCTATAAAAGTAAAAGAAACATGTTTTGATTGACCATCAAGTATTTGATTCCTGCCTCATGGTCCTCACCTCAGGTAATGCCATCTGTGCCCTGGGTCAATATGTCCTCCCCTGTGGCAACTGGGGAATCGTAGTGAACAGCTTTTCAGACAAATGAAAAAGATGTTTGCAGACTTGGTCAAAAACAGATAAGATGCATCCAGACAGACCTTGAAGTGTTGAAGTGTGAACACGATCATGCTGCGTTGGAACATTAAGAAGCTTTCCTTCCACTGTATTCTGTGGGGATGGCCAGGCCAGAGTCCTAGATGTACTCTTGGATGGTGATTGACTGTTGATGGTAAAAAGCAGATCCTGTGAAGCTCTTAAAAACAGTATAGCTTCAGCTCACCTATTGGCTCTTAAGGGGCAGTGCAGTCTTAAAGAGATAGCCCCCTCAGCTTGTTTAGGCACCCCAGCAGCTATGCCATTCCTTTCAGAGCCACAAGGGATATAGGCGGTGGAACCAATAGGAGTTGCAGATGTAGTCTCCACCATCCTTTGCCAATTTGCTTCCTCAAATCCTCCACTTATTTTGCCACACCCCACATCATCTTTTTTTGTGGAAAGGGGCTCCCATTTATTCACTAATTCAGAAGCAATCATAACAGCTTCTGCAAGGGCTACACCTTGCACGTCACATCCTGTGGCCTGCCCCACTTCCACCAGGAGGTACCTTTCATTCCATAACCTCAGTCTTAGAAGTGGAGGTTCTTGACCCTTTTGAATGAAGGGGCTGTGTAGGTAATGCCCCTGGAAGAAAGGGTCATGAAATTCTGTTCCCTTCACTATTTGGTCCTCAATAAGGGCAGAGGTTTGAGACCTATTGTGGATCCTTGTGTTCTTTTATGCAACAGGACACATTAAAGATGCTGTCCTTCAACGAAGTCCTTCTTGCCCAGAATGTTGACGATTGGCTTGGTCCCTTGATCTGCAGGACACCTTTTTACATCTCCTGAGTCTTTCTGCCTACACTACTTGAGCTTCAAAGGTTGAGACTCTAGCACTGACAGTACATGCTTCTATTGCTGAGATTATCAACTGTTCTACTTGTCTTTGCCTAAGTGATGGTGGGTGTGGTGGAATCCCTGCAACAATCAGGAGTCCATGTATTTCTGAACTTCCATGGCTATTACTGAAGTGAAGCAAAACCCTTAATGTTGGTCAGGGATCACCACCAACATTCCATGACTCTCCTCCATGACTTTTGCTTTTCCATCAATGCTCAAAAGTACCACTTTACCTTGTAGAGGCTCACATTCATGGGACTTGTATAAGACATGAGGTGCAAAAAGGCCCTCAGTCCACAGCAGAGGATTCTGAGATTTGATTCCTGCATGGATCCTAGTTCTGCAGGAATTGCAGCTGATTGGCCTTGTGCATCATCCTGTTGGAGGCACACACCAAACGGTCGATTCGGACCTTCAGTGATGTCTCCAGCTTCAGGAGAGTCTCGTGGTCAAGGCGCAGATATACCATTTTGGTAATTCATTTCTGCACTTGTGTGGACCCTTACACCCTTTTGTCACACAATCCATTAAGCCCTTTGCATGGATACATCCTTGCTTGGCTGAGCTGTAAAACTGGCCAACATGATGGTGCAGGGGCCTTCGGTCCACATCGTACCACCGCCTGAACATAAATCTGCTGCAGATTGTTTGTCTTACAATGAAGGCTTTTCTCCCTTCCATCTCAGGTAGCAACATTCAATTTCTGACTGAGAACATTAGCACATCTGCTATATCAACAGACGTGGCAGTGTGAGATTGTGGAGCTCATGTTGGAAGATGATCCTCTTGTAGAAATGGGCTCAGTAATGTAGGATCTTCCCTGTAGTGGCTCACCTCGCAAGCAGCCTCATTTTGAGGGAATATTCTCTTTCAGGTTCATCTGGTCGCTGGGTCTGTTGTATCCATTTTCCCAGATCCCCCCACCACCAAGTACTGCAAAAGGTATGGGAGGAGCAAGCTCAACTGATGATTGCCCCAGATTGTGGTAGAAGGATCTGGGATGTCGGTCTGTTGGCACTCTGCACCTGATTGGCTCTTAACCTCCCAATTAGAGTCGATCTGCTCTTACAACAGGTTTGTCATGGCCTCCACCCCCAAAATTCTGTAGCTACACATGTAGAGATTACGTAGTGCCATTTAGTCTTTTTTTAACCTTAATCATGGAGTCACAGTTCATCTTGATGACTAGGAAGACCATCCCCAGTCCAAATATGGAGGTAGCTGGGCTAAGTTCATTCAGTGATGCAGGCAGAAACCTTTTAAACCTCGCCTTTCCTGTGTCCTGCGATTTGCATTGTCCTTTGCAAAAGAGGTTCTACTGCTGGCTGAACTGGGTGGCTTCTCTGCCTTCCTTCTTGTGTCTGTCTGATCAACCTTTTTATTTAGATACTCAAGTAGTGTGCTTTCTAAAATGTTTACCTTAGTTATCCCCCTCCCCCACTCCTTTATTGATTCTAAGTGGGATTTAAATCTCATTTTGACTTTCTTGACGCTTCTCCATTTGAGCTTATACTCAGTTGGCAGAGTCAATTTCTTACACTTAAGACAGTTTTGTTGCTGGCAATAACATCAGCTTATAGGGTCTGAGATCTTAATGTTCTATCATTTTGTCCACCTTTCACAGTTTTCTACCAAGATCAGTTATTTCTTCAAATGTGCACATCCTTTTCACCATTTGTGGTGTCTGCATTTCAGTTGGCCAGGTTTGTTACAAGTCCATCTTTCATCCCTCCTCCCGATCGAGAAGTACCAGCAGCAACTGCATAGACTGGATCTGAGGCATGCACTGACTTACCTTATGAACTACACTCATCAAGAACAGTGAATGAACAGCTCTTTGAGGCTCACTGGAGCTAAGAAGGACAAGGCAGTGACAAAGTGTACCACTTTGCACTGGGTCATTCTCAGTATCAAGATCTGCAATGCCTTGGCCAACGAAGGTCCTCCACAGCTCATTCGTGCTCATTCTACTAATGCCATTGCTCCCTTTACAGCTCTTTCCAGTGTGGTTCTGGTGGCTGACATCTACATCTTTACTATTTGGCCACACACTCCTGCCTCACTTCTTAGACATGCAATTACTGGCACTTTGCCTGATATGTTTTTCATAGCTTGTGTGGTTTATCAGCACTACCCCTTCTCAGATAGTTATTGCTGTCAGAATCTTTCATAAGGTAAGGACTCTATGGGTATCAATCAGTTGAAAATGTACTTAATATGTCCTGTGAATATGTCACTTTTCAGGAGCTTTCACCCCCATCTTCCTCCTGTGAGGAGTTACTGCCAAGGCCAAAACAACAAGGACTATACTTTGCCTCCAGCTCTGCCTTTGCTCATATTATAAATGCTGTGATTACCTTAAAAAATGGTCATCGTAAGAATACTAGGTAAGGTATTTTTTTGTTCTGGCACATACATTTATTATCTTTTGCAAGTAATTCTTATGCGATCATAACCTTCGACAAACTCTTACACAATCATCACCTTAGACAAACCAAATACATGACAATTCTTAAACGTTCAACAAAAACCTTCCACGTAGAAGGTGTAAATTACCCATTTCATAGATGATCAGGATCGTCCACTCATTTGTTTTTTCCAGTAGAATATCTGTCACTTTTTTCTAACTTTACACCTCCAAATAACATTTGCAAGTCACATCTGTCTTCCTTCTCGCTATGCTGTGCCATATTTAAAGCGGAAGAGACGCTTCTAAGTTAATGAAACCATTGGCAAGATTGCTCTATAAACAGTAAACAAGCATTTGCAATGCAGTGGGTCTCACATTTGCTCCAGTTAGAGCTATTGGCTTTGTAAAGTCCTAACTGGACTTTTCTTGACACATAAATTAAAAATGAAAAGTAAAACATTAGTTGACATAAGCGAGCTGATTCAAAGCACCATGGCCGCCATGAGCATGAGCGCAAAGGAGAGAGACAAAAGGAAAATGAAGTTCGCTCACTGTCAAATATATAGACAATCGTGCAATTATCCATGTTACAGGGTCAAGTTCCAAGCCGGTAACAAAACCTCCCCAAGGAGGGACAAATGTGAAGTGTTTACCAATGATACCAAAGGATTTTTGAAAGGCAAGCCGACGAACAAGTGAAAGTGATGGGTGAGGTGGGTGTGGTTAAAAGCCCACAATACTTACAACAGTTCAAAGCTTTTGCACGTTCGACCTAAAAAGTAATGTGTTCCTCTTTTAAGGGAGGAAAAGTATGGCAGCTGCCTTGTGTTAACTTTCATCTGTTACAGTTGGGGACAGAGGAGTGGCCGTAGTTACTTAGGAGAAATTAAATATTTTTATTATTATGCATTTTAACTTGTGGATCCAAAACATATTGGGTAAAACTTCACTTTAAGCACAACACAAATGCTTTGATAAGCCTTTAAAAGCTTTGCTTTGAGACTCTGTAGTATGAAGTGAGAAACGCAAAATAGCCTCTCTCTAGTTCTAAGTGGTCCAGAAAAGTCATGAGAGCATATCAAAAACTCGGAAGTTGACCGTATGGTTGCAAAGGGAAACGTAGAAAATCTTAACATTTTTAACCTCTTAAGTAACAAATTGTATGTGATCCTCGATTTTGAGTCAAAATGGTATTCTTCCAAAAATATTTCTAGCCATAAATTAAGCTTTAAACATGTATATCTAGGGGTGTGCGAAAGTTGGGTAATTTGATTTGCGTAATTTAGCAACATTTCTGCAAAATCGCATTAAATCACATGTAATTAAGTGAAACCCAAATATTTCATTCTATGTCTACATTGTATTACGTCATGTTATACGTTTACGCGTTAATTTTTGGTGCGAGGGTGTATTTAATAAAAGCACTGCAAACAAGCCTGCATTTTGATGCACGTGCTAACGCGTCCGTCTATGTTAATCTATACACATCAGGACTCGTTTTAGGCCAATGAATCTTTGGACCCAGTGGTGAGACACCGTAGGACGAGATAACTGATCAAAACACCAATCAATATGTCAATAACATTGTCTATATTTAACACCAAAATATATCTCGCTTTAGGCATTAATAAACATTCGGCGCAACCATGACCTTTCAGTCATGAATAACCACACCTTAATTAAGTTTTATGAGTTTTATTCCCTATTGATTACAATCTAGTAGCAAAGGCATCAATCTCAAGGTCAAGAAGCATATAAGCACAATTACAAGATGACAACCACAGTAAGCTTTCAATAGTGCAGAAATCAGAAGCATAGATAATCAGATGAGTATAACCAGATCACAATACATCGAATGTTATAAGATACAAGTTCAGCATAGCATCATGTCAGTCACGTCAGTTTGTCAGACAAAATGAATACCTCGTCTAACCTCTAATTAGCATTAGCATGTTGGGCGTCATGCAAAACAATTTTGAACACCAATTTGGAAAACATCTAACTATGGTCTCTAATCAAAAACATACAGCAGTTGGTACCTAGAAAGAAAAGGCAAATAAACGAATTTTCATTAGCAACATTATAATTACCCTCCTCTGATTAGGTCAGCATTCAGGATTAGTCTTCGTCTTCAGGACATCAGTTAGATCACCGTCAGTCTATCTAAGTTTAAAAGGCAAAGACACTCTCCTCATAAGGAGAAAAGTGTAGGGGCAGTCTAATGGGCAAGGATGGTTTTCTCTAAGTCTCAGGTCACCAAATAGAGTGACAGAGTTTCGAGATGCAATCGATATCATTCCCTACCTAATGCTCCTTGTTTCCTGTGTCATGGGTTTTTATCCCTTTTTCGTGATTCATTCCCCCAAAATTCTATTGCTCAGTCAATACACCCCACCATTGTTAACCTATCAAATTGTACATTAAGTAATGCATTTTGTCATTTTGGATAATTTATCATGTTCTAATTGGTCATCATAATTGACGTATTTTCGTAGGTGGCTCATCCGGGGTTACTTCATTGTCTTTGCACGTATCAGGTCAAAAGTTCTCTTCTTCTCGCTCCATCGTCCTTGGAAGTGTCCAAAAATGTTTCGAAGCGCATAACTCTATCCTAAAAGCTGCTAGCATGCGGATGAGAAAATGTTGTCCTGTTGCAAACTATTGAAAGGAAAAGAACAATCGCTGGGTCATGGCCTTTTGCGAGTCAGCATACTGAAGAAACAGAAAAATACAGTTTAATATGAGAGCTACACAGCTTTGCTTGACTCTTGCTAACTTAAGATATACGAGTTCTAATGAATGCAGTGTTATGCGTTTAAATGTGCACAGTTTTAGCAATTTATGAATGATTATTTCTTATAGTTGACATTAGTTTACACACACATAAAATCCTTTATGTTAATTAATATATTTCAATGAATATTTTATTTGATGCAGTATTGTTAATCATAAGCATTTCACGTCTATAATATGTAATATAAAGCTACGCTCTCTCAGTCCCTCCTCTGATGACGCTCGTCATCACAAATTCTTTAGTCTTAATTTTTCACCTTGCGCATAATACGCATTTCAACATCTTTTCCTTTATGTGAACTTTCCCATATTTCATTGAACATTTTCTCTCTTTCACTTTCTTCATTTCTCTTGGTTCTTTTAGTCCAATTTCTTTTCACTTTGTCATTAATTTTGCATATTCCCCAAAATCCCAATAAACAAATCAGAACAATTAATAATCCCATCATAATTTTTGCAAGTACCCCATTCCAAATGTTGGTAAACCAGCTTCCCACTCGGGCAATTCCTTTTCCAAATTTCTCCCAAACACCAGGTTCTTTTAGATCCTTCAAATCTGTACTATCTCTAGTCAGGTTAGTAAGCATGTTTCTAATTTTCTTACTGTTATCAGGTATATATGAGCAGCAATGACGTTCATTAAGCATTTTGCACACACCTCCACTCTTTGCTAAAAGAATGTCTAAAGCAAGCCGGTTTTGAAGAGTCATAGCTCTTTCTGCAGCAAGTTCAGTATCCATCAGGAGTATGGCTCCTGTAAAATTTGTCAGCATGTTATCCACAATAGTAGACAATTTTTGAATTTTCATAGAATTTAGGATAACCCCTACTGAAGGGATTATAGGTCCAAGTATGTCACCAATGACAGCCGCCACTGATTCTCGTTTTTGTCTGGCATGTTGTAATTCAGACGTTTTAGGTAGTTGTTTTAAGTCATCAATCTGGTAAATCTTTGGGAATACTATTCCCAAATAACATGTCCCATACCATCCCTTAGGGAGACAGTAATATGCATTTAACCCACAGATGTAATAGATTCCAGGAATCGCTGGGTCTTGTCCATTTAACATAAAGGTCCATTTGCTCTGAAACAGAAACACATGCCTACATTCACTCGTTCCCACAAACAAATTATCTTGATCAGATTTTGGTCTATATATACAGAGTCTACCTACGTGTAATGCATCTATAGCTAACTTGCCTTGTGTTTTAATTGCAGTATAAGCGTAATCATTTGCATAAGTGCGTTTTTCTAATCCTTTTTCTAATCTTTCTTTTAATGCTTTGCGTCTATCATCTGTATGATCTAAAAAGCTTTTCTCCACAGGAGACAGTAAGCATGTTAAATTGTTGCAATGTGCATAAGCAGTTCCAAATGTTAGTGTTGGCTCAAAGAATCCTCTAACTAATTTTATATCATGCTCTTTAGCTAGCTTATTTAAGAATTCAATAACAGGCACAAAAGAAAACACAACATCTAAATTTGAATAAAAATATTGCACATGCTCTTGATCATAAAATCTTGTTAGTAGCAAGCTACAGCTGATCCCATACGTAAGAGGGAGGCTATGATAAGTAACTCCCTCCTGCACAGATGAAGGAATTTTAGTACATACATAACAGTCTTTCGCATCCATAGTTTCCACATACTCATTTAGTAAGCGATAGAAAACATTAGTAGAAAGTTCCCCTTTTGTATTAGTTCCCTCATGCAGATGTCTTGCGTCTTGCTCAAATTTCTCCCATGGTGATAGTTTATTAGTTGTAGTAGTAGTCTCAGGTTTTAAAGTTGCATTAATAGTTTCACTCTCCCTCCATGGCATTCCCACAATCACTCCCCAATCATTATTGCACATACGACACCTATCATAAGTCCTAACCAACCACACACTTTACTTCCTTTGTTACTATAAGCCATGTTTGTATAGAATCAGAATAGCAGATCAACAATCAACTCTGAGTAGCAAACTCTTTCTGCGTATTTTACAGCATTTTCACTCACTCCAGGACCCTTTTCGTCAATTCAGGTTAACAGCTTGTTGTAATCAGGTTTCTATAAGTCAAATCCAGGTTTTAATGTCACTTTCCGGTAGTTTTTTTTTCTTAAGACTCTTTATTATTATTTTTCAGTTTTCACAATTTCAATCTTTATCTCAGCTTTCTTGTTGTATATTCTTCAGGTACCGTAGTACTGGCCTGGTATTTCTTGATCAAAACAGAACGCTAAGAATTCTTGTTGCCATTCAGAGGTTGTAGCATATGCCCATTCAGGACCTGTATATCTTCTGTTTGCTATTCTCTTTCTTTTTAATTTTCGTTCTCCTTGCTGTTCTCCTTCACTCAGATCGTCTGCTCGTGAGGTATCGCTTTCCTCTATTATTGTTTCGTTTGCTATTTCTCTTATTCTAAAGTGTGATTTGTCTGGCCAATTGTCACCTCTGTTCGTCTTACTTCGGCGTTTCCCTTCAGTACTTTGGACAGCACCCTCCTCTGGTGATATGGTGTTTTCTCCTGATAGGCTTGGGATTTGTTCAGGAGATTCTGATTCGTTCTGATTCAAATTTACTACTTCTCCGTCTCTTTCTCCTTCTTGTTCGACACTGTATTCAGACTCTGAATTGTAATCGTCTGCTTCTGGGAGAACCTCTCCTTGTCTTTGTTCTCCTGCTGCCTCCACTGAGATTGGCACTCTGTCACCTCTCTCGAACTCACTGATAGTTTGAGGGACACGGCTGTTCTCAGCGGGCTCTCCTGCAGTCTCAGATCTTTCTTGACTGATCTCTGACTCTGAGACTTCTCCCCTTGAAGTTGCTGTACCGGAATTTTCAAGTTCCTCTTCAACAGGACACGCTACCCTTTTTGTAAGGCTGGCATGTATCCAGTTGGGAACCCCGGCACACTTTACAGCAGTAGTTGTTGTTAGTATTACTTGATATGGCCCTTTCCAACGCGGCTCAAGACACGATTTCCTCACGTGTTTCTTGACAACCACCCAATCTCCAGCTTGCAGAGAGTGTCCTGGTTCGCCGATTGGTGGTAACGTGTTAGCTTCCACCTGGTGAGAGAAAGAGCGAATCACGTGAGCCAAACTTTTGCAGTAATCCAACACCATATCATCTGTAATATTCACTAGTGCGTTTGCAGGTACTGCTGGTAACCTCATTGCTCTGCCCATGAGGATTTCATGTGGGGACAATCCTGTTTTCTTATCTGGCGTGTTTCTCATAGACATCAGCACTAGAGGTAATGCATCTGGCCACTTCATGTTTGTTGCTGCACACATTTTTGCTATTCTTGATTTCAGAGTACCATTCATCTGCTCGACTAGTCCTGAGGCTTCAGGGCGATAGCTACAATGCAGCTTTTGTTCAATGTTGAGTGCGGCACACAGAAGTTTAATCACCTCATTGTCGAAGTGTCTTCCCCTATCTGATTCTATAGAAACCGGAAACCCGAACCTGGGTATTAATTCTCTGAGTAGTAGTTTTGCAACCGTAAGACTGTCATTCCTACATGTGGGATATGCCTCAATCCAATGACTAAAAACACACACAATCACCAACACGTACCTCAAACCTCCGCAAACAGGCATTTCAATGAAATCCATTTGTATCTTATTAAATGGACCACCAGCTCTCCCAGTGTGGCTCAAAGTTACCACGGTTCCTTTTCCAGCGTTCATCTGTTGACAAATGACGCACCTGTGACAAGTAATTTCTGCGGCATATCTGAATTTTGGATTGAACCAATAGATCTTAAAGGATCTGATCATGGCATCTCTTCCTAAATGTGCCTGCCCATGGTACAGTCGGGCAAATTGCGACAGAAGACTGTTTGGTAAAACCAGTTTTCCCTCTCCTGACACCCAAATATCATCTGCTCTTTGTACACACTGCATTTTCTGCCAGGAACGTTTTTCTTCTCTACCAACGTGGCTTTGTAATGTTTTTAATTCGTCTAAGGTATCAACCACTTGTAATGCTAGGCTTAAGGTTGTGTCATTCTCAGGTTGTGGCAACAGTTCCCACTGCTCCTTAAAAGATATACAGTTTAATGCACAAAATCTGGCAACTTGGTCTGCATAACCATTCCCCATTGACATAAAGTCTTGTGATCTGGTGTGAGCACTGCACTTCACCACGGCAATTTCAAGAGGCAACTGAATCGCATGTAACAAATCTCTTATTTGTTCTCCATTTTTCACTGGTGAACCAGAGGATGTCATAAACCCTCTCTGTAACCAGAGTTGACCAAAATCGTGTACAATTCCAAATCCGTATCTGCTGTCTGTATAGATTGTGACTTTCAGATTTACAGCAGCATGGCAGGCTTTTGTGAGAGCTATTAATCCTGCCACCTGTGCAGAAAACACTTTCTCGAGCCAGGAGGCTTCAACTATGCCAGATATGGTACATACTGCATAACCAGCTCTCAAGGTTCCTGTCGAATCTCTTAAGCAAGACCCATCAACGAACATAATGCAATCGTTTTCCTTTAACTGGGTATCCTGTATATCTGAGCGAGGTTTGGTACTAAGCTCAGTCACCTCCAGACAATCATGCTCAAACTCTTCCCCATCTTTTATTTCTGTATTTTCATTGGGAAGTAGAGTTGCCGGGTTCAGCACAGTGCACCTTTTCAACGTAACATTGGGTGACCCCAGAATAATTGTCTCATATTTGGTAAGTCGTGCATTTGTCATATGTTGTGTCTTAGTTCGTGTCAGCAGAATTTCAACAGAATGTGGAACCAAAACTGTCAAAGGGTATCCCATGACTATGCCCTCACATTGTGAAAGGCTTTGACCAACTGCTGCGACTGCTCGCAAACAACCCGGTAAGGCTGCTGCGACAGGGTCCAAAGTAGCTGAAAAATATGCTACAGGGCGATTTGCATCTCCATGGACCTGTGTTAAAACAGACAAAGAACAAGCATCACGTTCATGACAGAACAACAGAAATGGTTTCTCATAATCAGGCATTCCTAATGCTGGAGCCCTGCACATGCATTCCTTCAGCTCTAAAAATGACTCAAGCTCTTCTTTTGTTAATGTGATTGTGTATGGTTCATCCTTAACTTCTTTTCCTGTCAGTTTTATTAATGGTTTTGAAATAATCGAGAAGTTGGGTATCCACTGGCGACAGTAGCCCACCATTCCCAAGAACATCCTGACATCTCTTTGTTGTCGGAGGATTCATTTGTAAAACAGCTGTTATTCTCTCTTTTGATATTCTTCGGGACCCTTTTTCAATCAGATGCCCCAAATACTTCACTTCTTTTTGACAGTACTGCAGCTTTTTAGGTGACACCTTATGTCAGTTTTTCCCTAAATGATTCAATAATGCAATGGTATCATATTTGCAGCTGTCTCTGGTTTTGGATGCAATCAACAAATCATCAATGTACTGTATAAGAGTCGAATTGTAAGGCAGCACAAGAGGTTCCAGATCCTTCTTCAATATCTGATTGAAGATGGATGGTGACTCAGAAAACCCCTGAGGAATTCTGCACCAACTGTATACCTTATCCAGGAATTTGAAACTGAACAAAAACTGGCTGTCTTCGTGAAGTGGTATCGAGAAAAACGCTTGTGATAGGTCTACTACGGTAAACCATTCAGCATCACAAGGAACCTGGAACATTATTACCGCTGGGTTGGGAACCACAGGGCAGCATTTTATCACAATTTCATTTATTTTTCTCAAATCCTGCACAATTCGAACTTTCCCACAGGGTTTTCTCAAACCCATAATAGGAGAGTTACATGGAATGCTCAGGACCTCTTTCAGAACTCCCTGTCTGAGAAAATCCGCAATTATCTGTGTCACTTCAATAAGGACATCCTGAGTCATGTGATATTGTGGTACTTGTGGGAACACTGCATCCTACTTTATCTGCACTTTGACTGGACCTACTCCCTTGATTAATCCAACTTCCTTTCCAGTCAAATCCCATACTTTCTCTGTTACCGATCCTTGCAGGTCAGCAGGTAGATCGATCAGGGTAAACACTGGGAATAAAGTAATTAGAGGGTAATCTTCATTCATCTCTCCTCCTTCTTCTATGAGTTGACCCTCATCTGCCTCATCATCACTGTTTGTCTGAACCTCTATTCCACCATTGGAACAGGTAATTGAACATTTGGTTTTGCACAATAAGTCTCTTCCTAATAAGGATTCTGGGCTTGAATCACATACAACAAATCTATGCAGGCCCTGGAAATTTCCGATTTCAACCTGCACTAGGTCAGTGATTGGATTAGTCAGGTACTGGTTAGCCACACCAACCACTCGTATGGTGCGCCCCGAGAGAGGTAATCTTGGTACCTCTGCACTGCGAACCGTAGAGCGTGTAGCTCCCGTATCAACTAAAAATGAGACCTTATAGCCCATTACTTTTCCCTCCACATATGGGCCTCTCTGGTCTACCTCTAGGGATGCTGCGAGTCTGCACTCTTCGCTGTCTGAGCTGTCATCTGACCAATCCTCATTCATATAATTTTCACCTCGTAATGGGAATTGTTGTACAGTGTTGTTTTGATTTGTTACCTGACCTGTGACCTGCTGAGGAAGCGTCACCTGTTGCTGTCCCATCGGAGCTAGGGGTAACTGCATTTGCTGTCTAGGCACCATAGGGATCTGCTGTTGTATTGGTTGTACTGGCACTGTTTGGAAACGCGGCATTTGCATTTGCTGCATGGGTTGCACCCCTGACATTTGCACCAAATTATTTTGATAGTCTCATTCTTGGACCTCGTGAATTTTGTAGTGTACCGGCATTAATACTCTGCTGAACCGTACCATCCTGCATTATATTCGGACAATCCCGTTTCCAATGTCCCACGCCCCCGCACGCATGACATGGTGACATCTTTTTCACTCCTTGACCATCATTTTGAATAACAACATTATTCATGTCCTAACCACGGTTCACAAACCCTCGACCTCTACCTCTCGGCTGTGCCTGAAACACACCATTCAATTGCGGTTGTTGCTGTATCATTTGCTGAACACCATTTCCCTGTATTCCAGCCTGTGCAGCCCTTATCTGCATCACCATCACTTTCTCCTTCAACTTTTTCTGCTTCAACTCAATTTCGTCAAAACAGTATTTCGCATACTGTAATACTTCATCAATCGGTTTAGCTTGGCAACAAATCAAATGATTTTTAATCATTTGGCTGACCTCCGGTCTCAACCCTTCGACGAATCTGAACACAAGATGATTCATGTCCTTCGGTTCAATTGTTTCAGTACCACTGTAATGTTTGAATGCTTTCAACAACCTTTCATAATATGCATGTATTGACTCTTTAACCTCTTGAGAGGTCCGGTCGATTTTCTGCCAATCAGTCACCTTCGGTGACACCTTTTGTTTCAAAAACTCAATTACTTTATGATAATATTTCATCACCTCTTCAGAAGGTGCTCCAGTCACTTTATCCCTTGCTGGTTCCTTTGTGGGCCAATCTACCCCTCTCTTGCACTCAAGCCACAAGTCTGGCGGAACAATAATCTCAAACAATGTATTTAAATCTTCCCAGAGACATTTTGCAAGCTTCACGAATCTATCTGTCTGTTGATACCACTCGATCGGTTTTTCCCTTAACCTAGGATAGTCATTCGTAAAAGACAAAATGTCTCCCCTGGACCAAGGCACATGCACCAAAACACCACCAGCTGTTTCTCTCATAGGTAGGATTTTTACCGCATCTAAATTAGGTGTGACTGTTGTTTCATTAGATCCCGAACTATCTCTTTTTCCCTTATCTCTTTTCTTCATCCATCGGCCTTCCCATTTCTCTAGTGCTCCCCAAATTTGTGCGCTTTGCAGCAACTCTTTCAAATGTGTCTTCATGCCTGCGGATCTCATGTGTTCGAAATCTTTCGTGTCAAAATCTAACCTATAACTTTGTTTCAAATGTTTCGTGTTTCCAATGTCGATATTGTATTTGTCTGCCAAATTCGTTAATTTCTGGTGTACTTTGCCTACCTCTTTGGTAATTTAGGGCATAAGTACCTTAATTCTGCCTCAGTATAAGACTCCAACCTATTTACTCCCATTGTTCCATCCACCAATTCAGCAGCTTCTGCTCCTAGTCGTACTAGATTCAGGTATTCATTTTGTTTTTCTTTTTCAGGTTCGATTGTAGTCGCTGTAGTCTTTTGTGATGTGTAAGTTTTCTCTAACCACTCATTTAACTGTTGTACTGTAAAACCCTGCAGTGAAATGTTCCCTGCATGTATCATTGGAGTGTATGAGGTATTTGTACTCATAGTTTGGGGAGTCAGGACTCCCAACTCTGCTTGTCGCATTGCCTCAAGAGGTGCCCCTATTGGACTGAGGTCCATTAAGGGTCTTGATTGTTCGCAAACCTGTTCTCCCTGGGCCTTTATTTGTGGAGTTCTAATAGGCCCTCCTCTTATCATTTCATGAGTCATAACTCCCTGTTCACACGTCCTTGTTTTCTCCTGTGCATATAACGGCACCGGGGGACCAACCGTAATGGGTAGTGATATAGCGGCAGGTGTCTGGCCTGCTCCCAAGCTTCTTGGGGCTTCAACACCATAAGTCTGCTCTAATAATCCTGGTGCAGGTTCTTTCAAAGGACCCGCTACTGGGTTGTACCCAGGTATCAGTTGTGGCGGTTGTGACACTAACTGTGGAGTTGACTCAATCTGTATTAACCTTGGCTTTGTATATATTTGGACCCTCAGGTGGTGTAGGTTCCCCATCAGTTGCAACAATATACACATCTCCTTTCAAAGCGCTTTTAAATGCCTTAACAAAATTCATTTTATTTGTTATTTAATCAGAAAACGGCTTAGTTCCCAGGACACTCTTCACCTACCCTTTGCTCAACCTATTGCCTCTCACGAACGGCAGCCAATCGGTGCGCGACCCCTCTCGGCATCGGACCTATCTCAGCGCGGCACCACTGACGTCACACACACACACACACTGCAGCTGACAAAGTATTGCGGCTTGTCCACACCTCGCTAACTCCTTACAACTCATACAAACTAATGCGAATTATTGCTAGCACTTAAATGACAACACAAATCTGCAGATTTTACTACAGGAAGGGTAACACATTCGCTTCAGAACTTTACAGAGATTTCACTTGAAGCCTCGGCCGCTACTCTCTCCTTCTCAGTTCCCTCATACGCAAGCAGAATTCGACCTGCAAATCCTACTCTCGACTTGTCAATGACTCCTTCTAGTGCACTTTAGAACTTGTCAAATCTCCATCGAAGGTTACACGCATGCATCATAACTCGAAACTCGACTTGTCAACCACGCCCGATTGACCTACTAAACCACACAGATTACGACATAAACCATTTTAACATCATACTCCGGAGTCTTAGACCTCAATAGGTCCGTATACAACAACCAACCACGTGGATAATTTTGAGCAACAAGCGCTGCATTCACATGAAGTACGCCGACTTCCCTACTCTCATACTGTGGAGTACGCCTACTCCTTCTAAACAACACTTAATTTGGCCTAATCACACTCAAATATTCACAATCACCTGCAAAGTGCATAAGATTTAATAAGCGCAAAAGACCCTAACCACACATACTATGGCGCCGAGAACATTCCCAACTCATTTAGGCAGGTTCCGAGATCCCGGGAAAAACCATGGCGAATCTAGCAACTCATCATCTTTCCAAATTGCATTATCACAAGAAAACAAATTAAACAATGAAACTCCGTCCTAGGGCCCCCAAGGGCCAAACCGTACTTTGCTACCAGAACTGCTAACGCGTCCGTCTATGTTAATCTATACACATCAGGACTCGTTTTAGGCCAATGAATCTTTGGACCCAGTGGTGAGACACCGTAGGACGAGATAACTGATCAAAACACCAATCAGTATGTCAATAACATTGTCAATATTTAACACCAAAATATATCTCGCTTTAGGCATTAATAAACATTCGGCGCAACCATGACCTTTCAGTCATGAATAACCACACCTTAATGAAGTTTTATGAGTTTTATTCCCTATTGATTACAATCTAGTAGCAAAGGCATCAATCTCAAGGTCAAGAAGCATATAAGCACAATTACAAGATGACAACCACAGTAAGCTTTCAATAGTGCAGAAATCAGAAGGATAGATAATCAGATGAGTATAACCAGATCACAATACATCGAATGTTCTAAGATACAAGTTCAGCATAGCATCATGTCAGTCACGTCAGTTTGTCAGACAAAATGAATACCTCGTCTAACCTCTAATTAGCATTAGCATGTTGGGCGTCATGCAAAACAATTTTGAACACCAATTTGGAAAACATCTAACTAAGGTCTCTAATCAAAAACATACAGCAGTTGGTACCTAGAAAGAAAAGGCAAATAAACGAATTTTCATTAGCAACATTATAATTACCCTCCTCTGATTAGGTCAGCATTCAGGATTAGTCTTCGTCTTCAGGACATCAGTTAGATCGCCGTCAGTCTATCTAAGTTTAAAAGGCAAAGACACTCTCCTCATAAGGAGAAAAGTGTAGGGGCAGTCTAATGGGCAAGGATGGTTTTCTCTAAGTCTCAGGTCACCAAATAGAGTGACAGAGTTTCGAGATGCAATCGATATCATTCCCTACCTAATGCTCCTTGTTTCCTGTGTCATGGGTTTTTATCCCTTTTTCGTGATTCATTCCCCCAAAATTCTTTTGGTCAGTCAATACACCCCACCATTGTTAACCTATCAAATTATACATTAAGTAATGTATTTTGTCATTTTGGATAATTTATCATGTTCTAATTGGTCATCATAATTGACATATTTTCGTAGGTGGCTCATCCGGGGTTACTTCATTGTCTTTGCACGTATCAGGTCAAAAGTTCTCTTCTTCTCGCTCCATCGTCCTTGGAAGTGTCCAATAATGTTTCGAAGCGCATAACTCTATCCTAAAAGCTGCTAGCATGCGGATGAGAAAATGTGGTCCTGTTGCAAACTATTGAAAGGAAAAGAACAATCGCTGGGTCATGGCCTTTTGCGAGTCAGCATACTGAGGAAACGGAAAAATACAGTTTAATATGAGAGCTACACAGCTTTGCTTGACTCTTGCTAACTTAAGATATACGAGTTCTAATGAATGCAGTGTTATGCGTTTAAATGTGCACAGTTTTAGCAATTTATGAATGATTATTTCTTATAGTTGACATTAGTTTACACACACACAAAATCCTTCATGTTAATTAATATATTTCAATGAATATTTTATTTGATGCAGTATTGTTAATCATAAGCATTTCACGTCTATAATATGTAATATAAAGCTACGCTCTCTCACACGCTTGCATAAAAAAATGGCCAGTTTCACTGTAAATCTTTGCTGTGAATTGCGTATAAATATGCAAAGTAGCATGATAGTGGAATTTAACGTACCAAGCGGAATGCAAAATTATCAGAATTTTGAAAATTATGCAGTGTAATTTCAGTTCTACTCATGTCTTTATTCTAGATGTTGCTTAGTACTTGTGAAAATTTAATGGTGGTCAAAATGAACTTTGTTTTTTGAAATATTACACATTTTTTGTGTTTGTAGCTGGCAGCCTGTCATTGACTATATTGACAGTAAATTTGAAGACTACTTAAATGCTGAATCTCGTGTCAACAGACGACAAATGCCGGACAACAGAGTCCAATGTTGTTTATACTTCATCGCACCTTCAGGTCATGGGTCAGTATTAAAGTTACTTACGGGATAGAAATAACCCGTTTATGTTTTCTGAAATAATTGTGAAAGATGGTCAATTTGGCATTTTTATTTCTGTTACCATCAATCTTGGCTAACCATCAAATTTAAATGAATAAAATGCATAATATGCTTTTAGATTGTAGTTGTCTTGGCTCAGTATATATGCCTGTTTTTTTCAATCCTTATTTGTCAGTGATTAAATTCAAATAGCCACTTCTGAACCGATTAATTTTCCTCCTCTTACCATGGGGTATTAGTGCTGCCATTAGGCATGTCGAATATTAAGAACTGTGTAAACAAAGAACCATTTGTTCCACTTCTGTATGCAGACCTAGTTTATCAAATACTCTATAGCTCCCAAAAATCTGATGCAAAGGGAATGTATATTTCTCCAAGAGGGTGATAGGATTTACTCATTTTTAGAAACCATTGATGGAATCCCTTTTTAAGTGGCACAAAGGAAAATATGCAAAACTTCTGTTTGTAAGTGTAGTCAGTATCCACAGTAGAATCAGCCTCCGGCTTGTGAACCAGTCACTGCTGCTAGTTGTAGGTCACCGTTTTATCTCCAAGGATAGTCAGAACTATGAGAGGCAATCCAGCAATGACTCAACCTGCAGCATCACTATAAGTATATAAAAGAAAGGGGTGGTGCAGTAACATAGAATTTTTTTCCTGACTCATACCAACAGTTTACATCTCTCCTCTTCCTGAGTGGCTCCTTGAACTACCTCACCCTTCTCCCTCAAAAGCATGACCCAAATTGAGAGCTCTGCCCCTTTTAACGCATCTTATCTTCGCCCCACTTGAGTGCCCTCCGTCTTCTGTGTGTGGTTCAGAGAATCCAGTCTTTCATGAAGTGGGTGCTGACCTTCTGTATGACCCCAGTGCTACACTTCACTGAAGAGAAATTTGTTTAGACTGACACTTTGATCCCCACCATTAGTTTTATTTTTATCTGAACAGAACTTTACTCTGTTGTTGTGCAAATGAAATTCATCTGTAACTTAAATTGCCGACTGACAACCAGGACCCACGCCAGTGCTTGGATACTATCCAGTCTTGGATGTTCTAATTCTACGTCTATGTACAGGAGCTGAGATTGAATGTATCCGCATCAAGGTTGAGGTTTAACCTTGAAGCTTCGTTCTTGCATAGCTAAACGTCGTCACAGCCTCTCTCCCAAATCTTGCACCAAGTTGTTGACTCAACCCTCCTTCAAAAAATACTCCAACAAAGAAGCAAACTCTACACCCAGACCTACACCTTCTACTCCACCATAAAGTTGCACATTCTCTCTCCCTTTGATTGCACAAATGTCTTCCCATTCTTCCCTTGCCCAGCTTAAGCTGCTTTGCTCGAAGGTGATCTTACTGGTCCAAAACCAAGTTATCTTATTTCTGCTGAATAAAATGCAGTTCAATCCAGTACCATAGTTTCGGTGGGAAGAGCAGCATGTACTATTGTGAGTGTGTGTTGCTGTATATTGTATGTTGAGATGATGAGAATTTTAATTGACACATTTAAACGTTTTTGCAGGCCAGAAAAATTTTGTTCTTTGCCTCAAAATTTCGAGATCAGCAAACATGTATATATAGTTCACTAATAAAATATAACACGGTCAGACTTCCTCTAACGATAGAATGTGTAAATATCTTAGAGTTGCAGCCTGTGCTAACTCAGACGGTAAAAACAGACCCACCGTTGGAGACCCTGAGAGAAATTGCACGCACAAGACCTCACAATAAAAGCTTCTCTTAAAATACACTGTAGATGGGGTGTGCGAAATTTGGCTTTAACCTGATTGCTCCTGTTGCAGCTTGGGCTTCGCACTACCTTAGTTAGCTTCTGAACTTACCCAGTTGTTTCGTGAATAGCCGTATTTGTTGTTTAGTGGGTTTTTGAAAAAGTACCCACCGATGGGCAGACGCAGAGTGTTTGGGTGAGAATAAGACAGTAATACAATTGGACCCTATCTTGTGAGTAAAAGAGAATGACTCAGCCAGAGTTAGTGTTGGTACCCTCATGCAAAAATGTGTGGCATAATTTTGAGGCCCTGTAGAGTTGAGCTTTGTGGACTTGGATTTGGAGGAAATAGTCAGTCTTGGTGTCTGACCTGGTTAGAGGCAAAGGGGTCTGTCAACTACCCTCTTAGTACTGGGAGCCTTGCCAGGTTCATAGCGAGTTTGAATTAAACATCACAGTTGTCAGCAGTTGGCCCTGTTTTCAGCTGAGAGAGACAGCTCAGCGACCAAAACTAGTGGTGAGTATGTGTGGACATGTTTTACAATGTGTGGTGTTGCAAAATAAATCACCTTTTACAGTGCGAGAAAGATTGTTCGGAGATGCCCACCTTGGAAGCCGTTACATAATTTACTAGGTACTAAGGAATTCATTTGTACTTTATCGGTGTAGGATAGGAAGCTTTGGTGTTTAGTTTTTTATGCCCATAACCTGGTGTGATAATGATGCTGCTGCTGTCGCGCTAGTAGTAAGTAACCTCCTCGTTCATTGATGAATGCCAGCTGGGAGAAGGTTACAGACTGAAAAGGTGGTGAGAGTAAAGGAGGAGGGCAGATTGGCACCTGACAGAATTGTAACACTTGAAAAGTTACTTACTTCCTCTGCCAACTAGGGTGCAGGAAACCTTCAACAGAATAGAAGTTTTTCACCGAGAAAGCTGCAACTCAGTTCAACTGATGGCAAGTGTAGGTTTTTTTTCAATACATTTGTTTTATTATTTTATAAGGCACCAATAAGTAATCTAAGTTTATTGACGAAACAATGTACTCTATTAACAAATGTAATCATGTTGGAAAAGGGCTGGATTAAATTGAGGAAAAACATAAAAAGGGGAAAATCATACTTACGGATTTATTGTATGTATTGGAATGCCGTTGTTGAACTCAGTTCTGCCCCAGCAGTAAGTGCCGATTTTTTTTTTTCCTTTTCTTATCCCACAGAGTTTTTTGGACTTTTTACTGTGGGTGAGTCTCACTCCTGGTGGGCAATGAACTGCACGTGTTTACCTCCAATGTCTGCCTTTTAAGATAAGGCTGCTGAAACGCAGTAAGGGTAAAAGGCACTTGCCTCTTTACACTTGAACACCAGTGCACATATGTGTGGACTGCGCGTGGGATACTACTGTTGTGCACAGCCTGGTAGCAGCATACAGGTAGTCTGGCACAATCAGTGGGGACTCTGCAGGGTTAAGTATTCACCAGGGATAGGCTTCGTGAGGGTAGTACCCACTGTTGGGAAAGTCAGTGTGCGTTACTGTTTTAAGTATAGTGACACTCCATTATAAATAAAAGGGAGGAAACTGCCTTAGAGTGTAGTATCCTTTTCCCTTGGCCAACAGAGTCCATTGACGTCTTGAATTAAAGTGTAACCTGTGTGAGAAAACCAAATTTTTAACTTCCAAAATGATAATTGTACATTTTGTGGGTTATTCAGAGTTTCCATGTTTTCCTTGCCCAGCTCAGGATCAGAGCCCAGGCCTTTTGTCACCCTGCTGTGCCCAGTAATAACATTTTCTCCAGCAGCAGAAAAAAAGGCCGGCCACACACAAAAGGGGCAATTAGCACTACTTCTCCTAGCTCCTGAGTAGGAAATGGGTGGGGCAGAATGACCAGTACCTATCACCCAGCCGTCACACTGCAGCAGGGATGGGCCTGCAGAAGCCAACTGAATAAAGGAGAGTAACTGGAGCCCACCCACCAGAGGGCTCTCCGTGAAACTCTAGTAGGCAAGTCCCGGGCAAGTATATCAGCGAGGGGTGGAGCTGAGACCCCAGGAGCTGATGTGACCAGTGACTCCTGGATGACGCCATTTTGGATTTTCCCAACATGCTGTGCAGGAGGTTTGGGAAGGGGTGGAGAGGTGATTTGGCACCCCAGGATTGGTTAGATATGCCTGTCTTCTGGAATATTCCTCTCCCCTTTATAAACACTTGCACAAGGGGAAGACTCTCTCTTACCTGCACATTTTCTGCCTGCTTCGCTGCTGGTTCCTGGGACTGCCATGGGGAACTGGAGGGAGAAACCCACATACTCAGGACCCAGGACTCTGTCCAGTTGACCCCAGGACCAGAGGGTCTCCCCAAGGGACAGTAAGGCTTGGCCCCCTTACTCCCACTGAGGACAGTCAGAGAAAGATATGGACTTTTCTGCACCCACCAAAAAGCCACAAAGGAGAACTGGCACAGGGAGCCAGAGGAACCAGCTTTTTGAGGACTGCACCACTTAAGAGGTAAAAGGGGTTGCTGCAACTGCCCCTTGTGGATAGAGCTCGCCACCAGAAGGCAAATGAGCCCAGGATCATCCAGATCCACCCAAACAGGGCCAGAGTTATGGCATTTGAAAGTTTGGCGACCTTCATCCCTTTTCCTTCTTTGAGTGTGTGGAGCATCTCTGCTGGGCCAATCATTTTCCCCTGGGGTGGACCAGGGCCCAGGGGACAGTGCAAGAAAGCTGGAAATTGCCATGTTGTGGGAGAGGGCATGCCTGGTGCCCCCTCCCTTTTTTCCTACCTTGCTCGGGTACCTCATACCCCTGGCGGGCACATGATACAGGAGTTGTGACCTCTGTGTACTTCAGGCAACAGGGAAGCACTGTTGTGCTTTCGCGCTTCCCTGTGATTTCGACGATGGTGTGAGCACCGTCCTGCTACCCCCTGCACGAGGCAGATGGGGCCCAGGACCCAATCCCTGGGACCTGTTAGATCCCTGGGCCCCACGAAGCCACCACCTCTGCACGTGTCTGCCCACTGGAGCAGGCAGACACAACAGAGGATTGCAGACGCGGGGTGCTTGCCATGCAGGGAGCCATCGAGGGCAGCTGGAGGTGGTCCCCCCGTGCTGCCCTCGAATGTTAATGAGCCCTGGGCTGCCCGAGCAGGACCGGGCAGCCCCCATCAAAAAAATAAATAAATAGTGAAAAACTTAGAGCTAGTCCACAGTTTAAGAAGCCAACAAACCAAAAAAATCATAGCAGCTCTCCCCAGCACAGCAGAACAGCAGTTATAATATTTACTGCTGTTATATTACTCACTGCACTACCGAGACTCGCCCATAAATCTTTGCAGGGTCTTTTAATTTAAACACATTTTTACCCCTGACTAGGATGACAGGACCACTACCAAATTGCTCAGCACGATGTTTTCTCTCTTTTTTCTCTCTCTCTCTCTCTCTCTCTTCTCTACCCCCTTCCCCCCCTCAGGTCATCTTCTGGGCCCCCCACCCTAAGCTGGGGAGGGTAGGAGGGGCCCAAAATCATCACCTTTCCCACAGTTTAAAGGATTTTCGAGCTCAGCTCTTCCATGGCAGGAGCTTTTGCTCTACAGCCCTGAGTAGTTACGCTCTCTAGGGGCTGCAATGCTTTTTGCCATGCTGTTTTCAATTGGCTATGCCCTCAAGGGGCTGATTGTATGGTTACACTGTAATGCTTTTTTCAACATGCTATTTTACTGTGATACCTTGTGGGGGCTGTTCTGATCATCACAGTTTAATATCCAAGTATATAAAAGGATGCACAGACAATAGGTTTATTTCTGATAAGTGTTTTATAGGGTTTTCATGATAATTGGACGTTTTATTGATACATCCTAATGGCAATTATGACAGTGGTTCATGCCAAAGTGATATCGTTATTACACAGTGAATGTTGAAACCCACTTGATATGTTTCGGTGACCCCTCTAGGGGGTCACCAGCGATTACAAAATGACAGCTATGGTGTGTTATATATGACAATGTATATTTGTAAATTATTTTGCAGTATTTAGTAATGTGTGCATATTAAGCACACCTTTCCTTTTTCTACAAAATTAGCACTGACTGGACAATCATTTATTGAGTGTTATAATTGTGTACCAGTAACTGGTGATTACTTGCCCAGACCACCTCCCTTGAGTAGGCCTTAGAGTGCTCAGGCTTGCTACCCTGTGAGAGATGAGCCCTAAAATGGGGTGTTTGGTTCCCACTGAGGACAATTGAGTATTACTTGTGCTGGCCACACAACCAATAACCCAATTTCTAACAGTCATTAACATTGTAATAAAGCTGGATCTTGTCCTTGCACTCTTAGAACCTACATGATTTCTTTGTTGAATAATTTGAGTCGAGCCGGCCAGACCGCACAAGCTGACTGGTTTATAAGACCTATTGTGGACTTAACAAAACACACAGGGGCTTAAAATGCACTCGTTGCTTACCATTTGTTGGCTTTTATTGTAGCTCCCATTTGTTTGTTTCTTATTCAACGGCTTTCTGTGTCCATTTTCCCATCTCTCAGATTGTCTTATATTCTTCCACTGCTCACTTATCGGGAACTACTTTTTTCTTTTTGCTTAGGCATGCCATGCAAACACATGTTTTTTCCATCTCTTTTCCTTGCGTACTTCTCCACCTTCACAATCAAATACTCCCTCCCCCCTGTGCTCCATGTTGCTGTCTCCCTTGTGTTCCAAGCGCTCGTGATTCTCCCCCAAACTCTCTCCCTCCCATATGTTGATATTTAGCTTGTGTGCTTCTCCTCACACCCTCTGTGTTCTCTCTTCTCTGCTGTTTTTCCTTTTGCTTCCCCCCACCCACTCCTCCATTGCCAACCCACGCCAACTGTCTTATTTGTTGTCTTTTTAATTTTCTCATTTTTTCCTGGCAAGGAGTAGGCAACAAATTGGTGCAGGTCCCTCAGCAAAATTAAAAGGACTCTTTTAACCGATCCCTTTTGGATTAAAAAAATATAAATTTCACCTGTGTCATGTTGGCGTACATGCATAATCCTTTTGCTGCTATTGCCTTCCATACCACTAAGCTTTTTTTGGCTATTTGCTTCCATAACTTTTTTTTTCCACAGGCTATCCATGCCAAATTTGCATCCTATTTTTCCAACATCCTGGGAATTCTGAAGGTACTCAGGGTTTGTGGCGGGAGCGAGAAATTAGCCAAAATATAGCTGCTTTGTGGGGGGGATGGGAAAAAAGTGCTTCAGAAGAAAGTGTATTTTTTCCTGCTTATAGCATCAATGAAAGGTCTGTGGTGCTAAAATCACCATCTTCCAGGCTTTCAGGAATAGGCAGACTTGATTGAGAAAATCACATTTTTTATCACAGTTTTGCCATTTTACTGAGATCTGACCCATTATTCCAATTTTGTTTTGCATTCAACCTCCTTCCATTTTGTTGCAGAAATGGGTGTGAAACCCATGGTAGACCCAATTCTGAATTCAGCATTGGGCCATTTGTGTAGATTCTCTAAGGTTTTCCCAAAGAAACTAAGGGTTGAACTAAAAACAATATATTGAAAATTAGTAGGGGAAAAACATCCATTTGTGACAACGTTTTCATTTGTAACTTTTCTTCCTGATGGCTGATTTACAAAAGCACCATGCCATTGCATCTGCTAAACCCTTTTGGATGCAGGGATATTTAGGGTGTATGGGCTTTCCAAGAACTTGAGTTACCCAGAGGCAATAACTGAACTGCACGTTTAAATATTTTTTTAATTGTTTGCCTGGTACAGAGCAATTCATACGGTAAAATATGAAGAGTGAAAAATTGGTATCAAGGAAACCTATGTATTTCCGAAATGGGCACAAGATATAAAGTTTAGAAGCAGTGGTTATTCGCACATCTCTGAATTTGTGGGTACCCATACTATTATGTGAATTAGAGGTCATGTCTCAAAATGTCTTCTTTCTACACAATGACTTACATTTGGAAGGCACAAATGTAGAGAAATACAATTGGTAATAACACATATTCTACTATTCTGTGTTTCCCTACATCTCTTGATAAAAATAATACCTCTTTTGTGTGGGTTGGGCTAGTGGCCGCGACAGGCAAGGCACCACAAAGCAACATTGAACACAACATTTTTCCACTGAAAACTGATCTTTATTTGCTATGTAGCTAGCGGTGGGTTTTTGGCCCTAGCTCACCTTGAACCTAGGGACACCTAGTAAATGTGCACATTCTTTTAAAAAAAGACACCTAGGAGACTACAGGGTGGGGTGACTTGTGTGGCCTCCACCAGGGTTTCCTACTTTGATTGAAAAAACACATTTTCCTCACATTTCTGTGATGTAAAGTTAAGGCAGCTTTTGGGAGAAACTGATTTCCTACCTGTCTCCCTGTGTAAATGGTACCTGACTTAGGTGGATATCTAGTGGCCGCAACACAAAAGGTGCCAAAAAACAAAATGGAGACATATTTTTCTATTGAAAACGGACCCCTTTTTGCACTGTGCTTCGCTGTAGATGTTGCACCCTAACTCAGCCGGCACCTAGGGAAACCTAGCAAACCTGCACATCTTTGAAACCTAGACACCTGGGGGAATCTAGGGTGGGGTGACGCGTGTTAGCCACCAGGTTCTCCTATACAGAAGCCATCCAAACCTCAAACTTTGACAAAAAAACACATTTTCCTCACATTTTTGTGATGGAAAGTTGTGGTATCAACAGGAATCCACACGATTCTTTCCACCTATCACTCTCTCACTTATCCCAATAAGCTGAAGCATTATCAACAAAATACAGCAATCTGAAGCAAATAGTGATCACAACTCATAGTTGCAGGTAATATAGCAATTGCCATCAAGGGACTAGTAGACGAATATGAAGACATTGACTGCTTCCTTATCAATCCCACAAACAAAGTTAAACCATGGAACTTCACCTCATCCAGATTTGTGGGATTCCACTGGCTAGCTCTAAAGGGGGCTTAGGTCTTCTATGTTGTCCCTCAAATACTGGTCAGCATACAAATTAGTCTGGTCAACAATCTCATGCTAAAATACATTGTCCATAAACAACAGAAAGACATTTTATAGAATAAAATGTTTTCAGTATCTGACCCCCACATCCTGTGTCACCACTGAAGGCAGACAACACAGGCTGCACCATGTTTGGGGGGAATACAGAGTTCAGCACTTCCCTTGGGAAGCCTTCCAGCCCCAGACTGCAATTCAGATTCTTCTCGCTGCACTATTAACAGATCAGTGTCCTCCTCCAAAAGAGGCACTTCATCTATGCTGATAGTTTCTTCGTTATCAGATGTGTTATCTTTTCCAGAAAATTCACTGCCAGAATATTGGACTTCGTCCTCTGCCTCAGACGCAGAGTCAGTCTGAGAAACATGGTCAGAGGAAGATTCAAAAAGCAAACCAACAACCTGCTAAGAGGTCAACCCGCAGTTAGCCCTAATACTTGCTAATGAAAGTAGCACAACAAAAAAGTCAACATTAACCAGCACTGAGTAAGATAAGTAATAAACTGTGGGTTTATCAAACAGAAAGTAAAATGACTTTATCTGGAAGGAAAAGTCAATCCTTACAAAGCACACAAAGACCTATATACTCAAACTATACCGCTCACTTGCAAGAGACAGACTGAGGATCACCTGCACCTCTTCTGCAAAGACAGAGCAAGCACCAACGATATCCCAATAGAAAAGAAAAACAAAAGAAAATTACACACAAGACAACATAATACACATCTTGCACAAATCCAAAGAGGTTTTCACACACAGTAAAACAGAAGCTAAAATGCTGCAATTACTCCATTTAGAAAACACATTCTTAGAGGGCAGTGATACTTATTTGAATAAACAGTACAAAAAACGTTTTCTTACCAAACACATGCACAGACGTGGGTCTCTTTCTTGCTGCGCCACTGGTTTCAAGCTAGCCTGGCTGATGAAGGGTGATACCCTGAAACCGGTTTTAGGATGCTTGAATCTTGTCCAGGTAGGACCTGGCTTAGCAGGTCGGGCTGGACTGCTCCCATAGGGAGCAGGGTCAAGACTGATTTGCAAATAGCTGGGTTCGAACTGGGGTTATGTGGCAAGCAATATAACGATGGATTAAACCCAGATCTGTGACTGGGGGTGAGTGTTTCAAAAGTTTCAACACTCCATCCATCATCTTATTTTGTGATATTGCATTTTGTAGTGGTAGTCCGCCACCTTTGGGGGCACATCGGACCAAAAAATGACTGACCTGCACCGGGGAGGAGCAGAAAACATCCAAAACACTTTCTTAATAATGAGTAGTGGCTCTTGCTCAAGGGGCCTCTCCTCAACTAGTGGTTTTCTGTTCCCCTTGGGGGTAGATGGGCCTGAAAATACGGTCGATCTGACCCCAGAGGGGGTGGGAAAATGGCCAAAATAATGCCCCAATATAGGGGAGCAACCCCTGCCTAAGGGGCAGCTCCCTCACATCTAAATAACATAATCCTTGATGTCTAGAGGTTTTCTGCCTCCACCCCCTCCCCACACCTCGGGGGCAGATAGGACTAAAAAATGGCAGATCTACCTTCAGGGAAGGCAGAACACATTAGAAATATTGCCCCAATAATGGGGAGCGACCCTTGCCCTTCCTGCTGTGCAATCACAGCCCCACCTGCAATCCCGCAGCTGGAGTGCACTGCAGAGAGACACCGGGGGAAAGGAAAAAACTTTACTTTCTCCCAGTGCCTCTGAACTACTCTATCCCTTCCCTGAGAAAAAAACGTACCCCCTCCTGGACCGCGATTGAAGGAGATGGCTTCCAGCGTGTGTTGATGACGTCAACGTGCACGCTGTTGTGATCAGATCACCGGGGGAGAAATCGGGGGTGGCAGTGGAAACGCTTCATATGCCATCCCTGGTGGGGATATGTGGTAGGGGGACCCAGGAGGGGACCCCTAGTGCTTCCCCCATGGGTGAGTGCTAGGACAGTCTGGAACCATCACCTGCACATGCCTATCGCCGTGAGGACAGCTCCAGTCCGTCCTCGGCACGAAATGGGTTAATAAGGCATTCACATGCCTAGAAAATGGCGTGGTGGTTGCATCAAACATTTTCTCTTAAAAGCTTTTTCCCATGCTGCACAGCATCTTGTTCATTCTGCACACCATCACCAAAAGCTATTGGCAAAGTCAGTGGGTCCCAAAGCCAAGACCTATTGGTTTTGCCAGCGCTTGTTTTTTTTGTTTTGTTTTGTGTATATATAGTATTTCATACTGTATGTCTTGCTGTATGAAGTACTGCATGAAGTCAGTGTAGTCAAAAGTAGCACTGTAATTTTGAAAATCAGTCAAGCATATAAAGCAACAAACAGGAAAGAAGGACTCTCCGAAATGAAGTACCACAATGAGATGGGGAAAAGTACAAACGGTCATTCCCTGGTTTATCATAAACCCCAGAACGTGTGAACGTAATCACCTTAACCAGAACAAGTAAAGGTGTTCCTAGGAGCCATACTGGACTCCAGGAGGGCAAGAGCATACCCAGTCCAGAAGAAGTTAGAAGCCATCCAGAAACAAGCTCTGGAGTACCAGAGGGGTCAGTCTCTGACAGTGAGGTCTGTCGTGAAACTCATGAGCATGATGGCATCTTGCATACAACTGATCCCTTGTGCAAGATTACACTTGTGGCCCATCCAGGAATGGATCTGAAGCAAATGATCTCAAGCCACAGGGAGCTAGGAGAATCTAGTGGTTGTCACATCAGTGGCCCCACGCAATGTTATGTAATTAAAACAAACAGATGCAATGTACTGTTTATGCAGGTAAGTCAATGAGCCCTTTTAGCCTGTGGAAACAAAGTCCAACCTAGCATTACCATGGCATATGCTTGCATATTCCATTAATGTAACAAAGTAATTATTCCAATATGTCCATGTTTCTTGGTCAGTATTAATTATGAGCCATTGCTTTACCTTTGCTAACGTCATTTATGCAAATAAGCTTCATAGTTTTGCAGCGTGAATCCTTCCTCCATCTAGTGATTGGGTCCGGGAAGTTGTGTTCTAGTCTTTTTTTTTTTTTTTTTTTTTGCCCCTTGGGGCATCATCGACCACCATTTGGTGCTTAGTCCGTGCTCTGTGTGACGTTCGAAAGCGCTCTGGACAAGAAGTTCCTGTGCGTGGCCTGAATCTTCAAATTCTTTTATTCTGCTGTTGGTCCGCAAGCACGACAGAGGAGCTCCGATTTTTTTTTGAGAAATACATTTTTTGTAAACTTGTTTTTTTTTTATTTTTTATTTTAACAAAAAAAAGAAGCTCTGGAGACTATTTTGAAGGAGGAGGTGGCAAGAGGACAGACCTTGCCACCCCCTGGGTGACGCCACCGGGAACCAACCTCATGCCCATTGGGGGATTCCCCACCACTGACTGAGAATGAAGACAAAGCGGGCAAGTAAGGGCCATGGAAAATACCCCCTTTAAGTTTTGTTAAAGTGCTACCACATGTTTGCAAAAAGGGACCCCCACGAGGTCTTCAACCTTTGCCTGCCCCAAGACCACAGGGACTAAGACTGGAAGTCCTAAACAGAGTTTGTGCCGGAGACTCTGAAGGTACAATGCAGGCAAAGACTGTAACACTACACTATGTCCCAGAAACTGGAGTCTCTCTGGGACACAGGCCTCTCGAGCGAAAACGAGGAGAATGTGGAAGAGGCTTAAACAGTGAGAGGGGAGACTCAGCCATCAAGATATTCGAGCCACAAACAGGAAAGATCCAACCGCGAAAGAAGGTGTCAAAGGACATTGAAAAGAAGTAAGACCGCTGAAAGGCTATGACTCAAAGCAGTCTGACAAGACAACAAAAGCAGCCTCAGCGCCAAAAACAGTAGTGACCAAAGCTCAGCAAAAGTAAAAAGAGCCGAGCAGATCCTGATAAGTGTACCAAAGTCCCGAAAGCGTAATTGAAAGAAACAATGAAAGACCTTGAACGTGAGAGAGTGAGGGACAAGGCCAGAGCTTTGAATATGCCGGAAGCCACAGTGACCAAAAGGAAAACTTTGACATCGGACAAGGCAGACCTATGGGCCCAAGACCTCGAAAGAAAGAAGAGGACACCCGAGGCAGAAATGGCTGCTCTCATCCAAATTAAAAAGGATTTTGATGATTTCTTGAAAAAAATCCTCATCCAGGCAAAATCCCTGACAACTCCAGCCGTGGATGAGGCCGGATCAGCACTGGAGGCACCAGCAAGCTCATAACCACAATAGGAGGAACAGGAAGAGTTCTTCGAGGCAGACGAGTGCGCTCAAGGCTTTGTCGATTCCAGACATTTTGAGGACACATGGCAGGACCTGGACGTTGAGTCACCTGAGGAGGGTATAGATAACTACCCATTAAGGCCATCTCCACAGGATGACTTGGCCATTTACAACACCCTGGTGAAAAGGGCTGCAGATATCTATATGGTACAGCTGGAAGAAGAGGGATCATGCTTCCTCCTAAAAACACTACTGCCACACCAAAGGCAAACCTTTACTTGCCCAGGCTGCCCAGCATTCTGGATGAGGGCAAGGAGGCCTTTAGGAAACCAGCTAACACGAGAGCGCTCATGCCCAGAGTGGCGAAGAAATACAAGCACTCCACACAGGACCCTAAGTACATCAAGGGTATCATCACTGCAGACTCAATTATTGTGACCACTGTGAGGAAGAGAAACAACGTGCCCACCTCCATGGGTCAACTACCTGAGAAAGAGAGTAATAGGCTGGATCTGGTGTAAAGAAAATTGGAAAGGGAGGCAGCCACACGATAGAGGATAGCCAAATCCAGTGCCCTCATGAAGCGCTACGGACACCAGCAATGGCAGGAAATAGAAGACCTCATGCAACACCTCCCTGAGGATTACAAAAAGAGAGCCAAGGCAATTATTCAAGAAGGGAAGGGCATTGCCAATACATGCCTAAAGTCAGCGCTAGATGCGGTGGATACGTCCAGCAGACGGATGTGCACAGGCACTGCCCTAAGGAGACACGTCTGGCTCAGGATCTCAGGATTCAAGCCTGAGGTGCAGGCATCAGTAATAAATATGCCCTTGACAGGGAACTCCCTATTTGACAGGCCGAGGATGACACCTTCCAGCAAATAAAAAAAAGATAATGAAACAGCAAAAGCAATGGGTGCTCTACAATTCAGGAGCACACATAAAATGGGCACCCCCATGAAAAGACCCACAGGCATAATTCCCTTCAATACAGGGCAGCAAAAAAGTCAGCAACAAGGATCTTCTTCCAAACCATACAACTGCAGCCTTACCAACAATGGCAGCATCCAGCAACACAACCCTTTCGAGGAAGGGCAAGAGGAAGATGACAAACTTTCAGGAGTGGGGGATCTGCAAACAAATGACTGTCAGGACAGGGATGCCCAACACATAACACCAGTGGGGGGGGGCAGAATCAAGGGTTTCCTCCAAGAATGGAGAAACATCACTACAGACAAATGAATCCTAAATATCATCCACCACCGATACTGCATAGAACTGAACAAGCAACCCCAGCAAAGCCCCCCCAAGGGCAAGGCTCTTCAAAGGAAAAGAACTAAAACAACTCGGGACAGAGGTGAAAGAACTACCCTTAAAAAGAGCTGTAGAGCTTGTGCCAGCACAAGAAAGGAGTACAGGGAACTACTCACATATTTCCTAATGCCAAAACAAGTTCTAACCTCAAGGCTAATCCTAGACCTCTGGTTCATAAAGAAATTCACACAAACACAATACTTCAAGATAACAAGCTTACAAAAAGTAATCTCACTGCTGCAGGAGCGATTACATGGCCACCCCAGACCTAAAGGATGCGTACCTACATATCCCTTTGACCCAAGGACACAAGAAATATCTGCAGTTCATGGTAGACAAGGAACACTACCAATTCACAGCGCTGCACTTAGGCATAAAATCTGCGCCAAGAGTATTCACTGAGGTTCTCTCTACAATAGTAGCACACTTAAGAAGGCAGGGGATCCACATCTATCCATTCTTGACCAACTGGCTGATAAAAACACAATCAAGGAGCAAGTGCAAGAGAAACGTACAAATTGTCATACACACATTACTGATTCTGGGGTTCACGATAAACCAGGGAAAGTAATCACCTCAAGCACAACAAGTAAAGGTGTTCCTAGGAGCCAAACTGGACTCCAGGAGGGCAAGAGCATACCCAGTCCAGAAGAGAAGCCATCAAGAAACAAACTCTGGAGTACCAGAGTGTCATGAAACTCATGGGCATGATGGCATCTTGCATACAACGGATCCCTTGTGCAAGATTACACATGTGGCCCATCCAGGAATGGATCTGCAGCAAATGGTCACAAGCCACAGAGTTGGGAGAATCTAGTGGTTGGCACAACAAAGGGAGATGCAATGGTGGAACGCCACAATCATGGGCATAGGAAGAGCCTTCAAGACACCAGCTCCAACTGTGACCTTAACAACGGACGTATCACAGAAGGGCTGGGGAGCTCACACCTGCCCTCTGAAGGTACAGGGCCTATGGAACGACTCAGATGCAGTAAAACACACCAGCTACCTAGAGCTGAAGATAGTCTTCCTAGCCTTAAAAGCCTTCCAGGCACACTTGACAGGCAGAACAGTTCTGATACAGAGAGGCAATAGAACCACCATGTTCTACCTGAACAAACAAGGGGAACAAGATCCTTCACCCTGTCAAAGCTAATCCTAGACATATGGCACTGGGCAATACGGCACCAAATGACTTCATATGATTCACCTACTGGGAGAACTCAACACAGAGGCATATAATCTAAGCAGAAAAGAAAGCAGCTCACACGAGTGGTAACTAAAGCAAGAGGTCATCCAAAGGATTTTCAACACCTGGGACACTCCAAGCATAGTTTTGTTTGCCACAGCAACAAATGCAAAATGCCAACATTTTGCTTCCAGGTTTCTACACCCCTGGTCAAAGGAGAATTCCCTGTCAATAAATTGGTCAGGGAAATTTGCATACGCCTTTCCTCCAACTCCCCAAATCCATATGGTGCTGGAGAAAGCCAGAGACTCAAGGGCAAAATCATCCTCATAACCCCACAATGGGCAAGGCAGACCTGGTACCCCGGCCTACTGGAACTGTCCAGGGGACAGATGATAGTACTGAAACCAATGAAGGATCTACTGACAATACAACATGGTGAAGTCTATCACCCGGGACCAGCCGCACTCAAACTAGTGGCTTGTCTCCTGAATACTAAAGAGTTCGGCCACCTACAACTCCCTCCAAGGACGATTGAAATCCTGAGGGAAACAAAGAAGCCAAGCACAAGAAAATGCAACACACTTCAATGGAAGAGATGCACCCAGTACTAATATTTCTCATCCACCTGCTAGAAAGTGGCCTCACCTATGCTTCAATAAGGTACATTTGGCAGCAATAGAGCTACTACACTAGGGGCACATCAGAAGCCAATCTCTTTAAACCCACAGTAGTAAAGAGATTCCTAAAAGGATCAAAGAGAATTGCACCACCAAGATCAGCACCAACACCGTTATGGATCCTAAACACAGTGTTAAGGCAATTGATGGCAGAGCCCTTCGAACCCATGCACAAATCAGATCCAAAGTCACTCTCCCTAAAGACAGCCTTCCTAATAGCAATCATTTCGCTACACATAGTCAGTGAACTGCAAGAACTAATGTTAGAGGAACCCTACTTGCAGATACACGAGGTTGAGGTGGTCCTCAGAACTAAACCTCAGTTCTTACCAAAGGTAGTAACGCAGTTCCATGTTAATCAAAGCATACTGCTACTCGCTGTCTTCCTGGAGTCAAAGACACAAGCAGAGATAGCCCTCCACTCTCTGAATGTTTGACGGGCCCTAATGTACTACTTAGAGGACACTAAAGTGTTTCGCAAGGTGAACCAGCTTTTTGAGTCATTTGCCAAAGCAAACAAGGACTCCCCATTTTTCAAAGGAACTATCCTCAGATGGATTGTTGCCACTATCCAAATCTGCTATGGAAAAGCGAGAAAACAACTAGCTACAAAACCCAGAGTGCACTCAACCAGAAAGAACGGCACCACACTGGCGTATCTTGCAAATGTACCTATTGAGGAGATCTACACCGCAGCGACCTGGCCATCGCCACACACCTTTGCAAAACACTACTGTGTGGTCATTCAGATGAACAGAGGCACAAGTAGGACAGAAGTTACCACAATACCTATTTGCCAACTCATCCGCATTTCACCACAGCCAGCCCAGAGGAGGGGATACTGCTGTATAATCTAATGCAAAGCATGTGAATCCAGAAAAGGATTCATGCTGCAAAACGAAATGGTTTCTTACCTGTCGAAGTAGTTTTGCAGCTTGAAGCGTTTTCTGGATTCACATTTCTTACCCACCTCCCCAAAAAATGAGATAAGAAGCAAACGAGTGGGAGAAAAAGAAAGAAAAAGAAAACATGAAAAGAGGAACAAAGGAGGAAGAAGAAAAAAAGAATCTGAAGATGGAAGCCATGCACAGGAACTTCCGGGTGCCATCAGACATCACACCAAGGATGGACTAAGCACCAAATTGTTGTCAACGGCACACCAAGGAAAAATAAATAGACTAGAACACAACTTTCCTGACCCAGCCACTAAATGGAGGAATAATGCACAGCATGTAAATCCAGAACACTCTTCAAGCTGCAAAGCTACTTCTACAGGAAAGAAACCATTTTGTTTTCAATCTCACCGTTTAGTCTTTTGCTATGAATCACATTTGTGTATTAATATAAGGGTCTAACCAGTAACCAGAAATATATTGACCAGAACCAGTGCCAATCCTTTTGGCTCATGCTGGCTACAGAGCAAGAGGGGTGTTTACATGAAAATGTAGGTGCTAGGGTGCGTTATGACCGGCAGGGTGAATTATCAGACACCTTTTCTTTAGAAAGTGGTGTTTGACAGGGGTGTGTCTTAACACCTCTCCTTTTTGTTCTCTATATAAATGATTTAAATGCCTGCCTCTCTAACTCTGCGCGGGATGTACCGATAAATGGTAATCTCTGTGTGCCGGCTCTGTTGTACGCAGACTATGCGGTTTTGTTGGCTAGAACGCCGCGCACCTTACAAATTTTTGTTGATGTTTTTGTGACCTTTGTGCATAACCTAGACATGACCACCAATTTTAATAATTTGAATAGTATGACCATTGGACACTGAAAAAGATTAGCAGTGGCCTTGAGTGAGAGAAAAATCGTTCAGCACTGTCAGGAATTTTTGTTATCTGGGACTGGGTATTTCTACAAACAATTTCTGCTCTATAGTTCGCCGAAAACTGGGTAGATCTGTTGTTTCTCAACTTAATTTAGTGAGGAAAGACGGAAGGTCTCCTATCACACCATTTATGAAAATCCTATGGCGCAGGAGTATGCGGTTATCAAAATTCCACAGCAATTCAAGTGGAAGACAGGAGAATCCTAAGACGTTTACTGAATCTCCGGCCTTCGAGTGCTAGTTTTATTTTACACTTGAACATGGAATCCATTGCGGATGTGATAAAGCGGGCTCCTCTCCTGCTCTGGGTTAGCGTGTGGTGTAATAATAAGGCAAGCCTTAATAGGGAAATAATTAGAGATTGCTTGCAATGGGATAAAGGGCCCACTATTGCTTGGCTAACGTGCATAGCTAATTCCCTGACCAACATTGGCCTCCTAGACTTGTTTAACCACCCTGATGTGATTATCAAATCAGATAAGACGGTGGTGCGGTGGAGTTTTGAGGAATATACCACCCAACAGAGAATTCATGATGTTCTTAGTAAACCAAGCATCTGCAGCTTTTATTCTACCCTGGCGGTTGGTGATACTCCCTTGTATCTTACATTAGAGTTATCAAGATGGGAGAGATCAATACTTTTTAGATTCAGGTCAGGTACTGTATGGCGACTACTTTGTTTTAATGATGGAAATGATGTGTAGGGTACTTAGTTGCTACCTTGTCCGTGAAATAGTGGCGCAAAATAATCCCTACTTCATTTTATGTTTTTCTGGGGTTTTTATAGGAGATTTTTCCAGACATACCTTAAGCCCTTGTTAGGAAAATCAGCTATTCGAATGTGTAAAGAGGCTCTAACTTTTCTTCAGCCGTTAGGTAATACAGATGTCTGTATTGGGGTATGTAGTTCTTTGAAGCGTGCTATCTGCGGTAGGAAAACAATGGGGGACAACTAGTAGGGTATAAAATTGGAGTAGCCTTGCTTACGATTTTATCGTATGTTATTGTTTATTATTAGACTCACTATTAGACTTTTAATGACTAGCTAATTATATATATATATGCACTTTATGCGGTTATGTCCTCCCGCTGAGCTGAAATTTAATCTACCATGGTTCTGATAATTGTTAAATTCGAAACAGTCGCCAAAATCAGAATAATATTTGTCCAAGCACTTTAGAGGGATTTTTATATTTTACGTAGTACGCCTGTAATTTTATGTTATGAATGTATTTTACTGATAAAGTGTTTAATGAATGTTATATATACAGAGAATTAACCGGATGGCCTTTAATAGAGTTCTTGGTATTAGAGATATATTTTAAGTATTGGTCGGGTTACGCTGGTTGAGTCCTACTAAATAAATCACAAAACAGTAATTTCGTATGGTTTTTAACTGACTATTTATTTTTTGTATACTTTCATGCTTTTTGATAAGCCGAATAAAGTTATTTTGACTTGACACCTGACATAGCCAAAGATGCTCTTATCAGTAATATAATGGGAAAGCTGCCATCTTTTGCCTCCTTACCACATGGTGCCAAAGGGGACAAGTGGATTTTTTTCACATAAGTATCTTTCTGAAGCATCCCATTCCTTCGACCAGGAGATTTTTTTTTTTTTTTTTTTAACTTCACACCCCTGATGAGGGATGCAGCTTGAGCCACTGGCTCAGTCATTGAGATGTGCTGTGCATGTCATCATAATTGGTTCATTGATCGACCTGTTTAACACATCGTCGTTCCAAGATCTTACCCCGCTTTATTCCTTTGGTTGCTGGATCTCCAGTGTTTTGACTGTCATGGTCAGTGGTGTTGTGTGCCCCAATCTCTAAGCTCGATCAGCCTCTTATCCGCAGAACTTTTGCGCTGCCAGTCGTAACCACTTGGGTATCCGTAGATCTGGATTTATGAGGGAATGGGAACACAACAGTGAGAAAGGACTTTATCCGCTAGCTAATGGAAAAAACAAGCACTCTCCAGACCCATGGCAGAATAGCCTAGGCTGCTAAAGCTCTAGACATCACCCTTGCCTTTGTCTCCTTGTATGAGGTCCAAGTTGTTTAGGCCTGGCAATTGTTGTGTGTGCATTTATAACAAGTTACCACACAATAGCTCCAGGAATTCCAGGGAAACAGAAGCCATTGGCAGCAATCACTAAATTGCGGCTTAAGGGACGGCTCTGTATTTTTCCAAGAAATTAATATTTCCACGGTTTTGAGTCCTTTCACGTATGTAAGATAAGACTAAAAATAGCAGAGGATTTTTTTTTTATCATGTAATGCCCTAAAAAAGAAAATTGGTGGCATTTTTACTATACATAAACCATCCCAGTTAAAACCAGAAACGTTCATGTAATTTCCTGCAGTAAGATATTTCTCAGTGTAATCCGTTATAATTAATTAACTTCTGGATATTGTAAAAACAACTGTTACAGATGCATAACATTACAAATTGATTGCTAGAAAATGGGAATTACATTTGGTGTCTTAAAGTTGAAGTAAACTATTTTGATAAGAAATTCTGCATGCAGGGTTATTGCAGCATTTTTCATAGTTATGTTTTTAATTTTTCTACAGATTAAAACCACTGGATATAGAATTCATGAAGCGTTTACACGAAAAAGTTAATATCATTCCACTTATTGCCAAAGCAGACACACTCACGCCAGAAGAGTGTCAACAGTTTAAAAGACAGGTAAGCTGGATGGAGATATCTGTTTGCTACAGTTCTTAAATTGCTTGCATAGCATTCTGATGAAGTTCCCTATATTGTGAGGTGCTTGGCTTTGGCAGCTGAATGTTGAAAAGTTCTTATCCGGACTTCCTTTGGTATTTTCGGCCCTAAATGTTGATTGTGTCTGGCAGTGAATCAGTAGGCCAGATTGGGAACCTATTTTTCTCTTTTTCTGTAGATGTGAAAAGTACTTGGGAAATCTATTCTCCTGTTGCCACATGCAACCAAAACCCCAATAAAGCAATGTGTTAGGACAGTAGTGAATCTTGCTTTTCTACCCACACCTTAAGTTGAGAGACTTACGGTGGCAATAGGCCAGATAGACTGTTTCCTCCACTGTACTTACATGAATGGGAGCCATAGGCATTTGTGGGTAGTAACTGGGTCCTATTGTGGTGAAATGAGTGGCCAGAACGTGTATAAGCTGTAAAGAGTGACAAAGTAATGCTTGGAAGTGGGGTCCGAGGTCCTGATGTGGTGAAGGACATGACAGGGACCTGAGAAGGCGCTTGATTGTGGGGGAGTGGCATTCTGGCATAACTATTGCCCCCAACATTAGGGCAGCGTCATTACCCCAGCATATTTGTTAGATCAAAAGACCACGAAGGAGATGGGTATGAAGTTGTAAATTTTAGCCGAACAGAGACACTCCCTCAAATTACGGGAGACTTGATCTGTCTTTTCCTGTACAAGTACATGTTTATGCAGTCTCTGAGATGCCCATCCTGGGAGCAGGGCAAGTTTTTCTGAACCTAAACTTCTAATCAGCCTGTCCTTTGTGAGCCACCTGTCAAAATCATACTGTCAAAGTCACCAGGTTTCAGACTTACATACACAGTCTGTGCCTCTGGCTCTCTCTTAAGACTGTCACATACTTTGCCTTGTCTCTTCAAAGTCGTATAATTAATGCCTCTCACTTAGTTTCAGTAGAGTGTGTATCCACTAAACTGAGGTAAGAAAGTGAATGAACTGGGCTGGAGGCTTCCTCTGAAAACATGGAGTTGGTAAAAATAAACTGCCATGCTGGACGAGTTGGAAAAACAAACTTGCATGGTGGCTCAGCTTAGATGTTCAGGAATCATGTGACCTCTGAAAGGAGAATTTGCATTGACAATGAGGAAGCAGTTATCAATGATCCCTCTGTTTGTTGGAATCGATCTGTGCCACGTTTGAGAGAATAAATAAGTGCATGGGCCCACTGCTGTGGCCACACGTTCCCATCACTTGTGCCACTTATTTCCTTTGGTGTTAGGCTGCTAGCAATCCACTGGCAAGACCCAGACTGATGAGATTAGGTTAATTTACTTTTAGCATTCTGAGGGCTTTGGCAGAGCCTCGCAGCTGTCAACTGTGCAGAGACGTTTTTAAGAACTCCCTATGCCCCAGTGAGGGGGAGGATGGCATATTACTATCAACCATATTCAAGGCAAGAGTAGGTGGTAAATTTTACCCTCTACTCTGGAACTGCGGGCAGGGAATTCATTAATCCTAGTGCCCTTGAGCAAGATGCTTAAGCGCCTGTATTATCTCTGCCCTTTCAGCAGAAGTAGCATCGGACCTTGCCTCAACAGCAACAGGCCTGTCAAGCCTTTGCAGGCAGAGGCTGGGGATCATGCCACCAGTGTACAGGCCTTCAGGGGCAACAGACAGCCACAACTTCTACACCCCCTCTGCAGCTGCTGCAAACCCACTTTATTTTACTCTTTGTGATGCATGAACTCCCTGTCGTATCACCTTTTCACCTCTCTGGGTGGCAGAGCACCACATCAGACCAGAGGGTACTCCAGATTTTCCAGAACAGATACACCCTACCCTTCATTTCTACCCCTCAAAACATGCCTTCTACACCACAACTCCTCCTCGAGGACCAATTGTCCATTCTGAAAGTGGAAGATCAGGTTCTCCTTGACAAGTGAGCCATAAGGAGGGTACACTAGACTTCCACAGTGATCTAATGACTAAAATAATTCTAAGTGTGCAAACAATGTAACATCAATACAAATGTATTGCATTGTATATTTCTTTAAACGTTTAGATCACTGCGGAAGTCTAGGTTACTTCCCCCTTGGATTGACCATTAATCTATTTGCATTTACTACCCTGGTCAAAAGGGTTAGAGGGTACTTCCCTAATTGTTTGTTACATAAAGAGGGTACCAGCATCAGAAGTGTAGACTTGTTATTCCTGTTACTACTTGATGTCGAAAAAGAAGAGGCCTCCGCCTTCGCACTGTCCTCGACCTTCGCACTTTGAACCTCTGATTTAGGAAGGACAGGTTCAGAATGCTTGCCAAGAGCAAGTTCTGTCTGCCCTGGACCCAGGAAACTTGATTGCAGCATTGGATTAACCTGCAGGATGCCTAGTTCCACATTCCTGTCCTTTGGTCCCATAGGTGTTACCTTTCAGTTTCAGATGGACCACAAGCACTTTCAGTTCTCATTGCTTCCCTTCAGCCATACCAGTGCCGCTCAGGTGTTCACTAACTTGATGGTGGTGGTGATTGCACATCATCAGAGGTTGGGAATACCAGCCTTCCCATTTCTTGACAGCTGTTTGCTGTAGGTGGGCTTGCTGCAGACAGTCGTGAAGCACTTCCTGATAATGAACAACCTATTGACATCTTTGAGGATTTCCATCAACGAGCCGAAGTCACACCTGACTCCTTTGCAGAGGTTCACCTTTATTCAGCCATTCTGGACACTGTGCGTCTTCCCTCCACCGCAAGGAGTCCAGGATATTTGGGCTGTGATGATGATTCGACCTACAACTTGGGTTTCCGTGAGAGCAGCTCTGAGGCATCTTGGCTTCCTGCATCCTGCTTGTGGACCACACCAGGTGGCACGTGGGGGTCTGAAGTTTCAGTGGGCTTGGCACCAAGAAAGCTTGTCAGATTCCATCTCTGTGTTTGTGAGACTGCAAAAGATCTGTAGTCGTGGCTACTAGACTGCAGTTTAGTGGCAACCCGGTCTCCCTAGCCACCCAGAGATAAAGGTTGTGATGAATGCATTGTTGCTAGGTTGGGGAGACCACCTAGGAGAGTAGACTGCCATCTTTCTGCTCTCCTTTCTAGCAAAAGTCCTTGAGAAAGCGATCAACCAGCAACTCACGCAACAACTAGAAGACCACAACCTACTGGACCTCTCCCAATCTGGAATATGAGCTAACCACAGCACTAAGACAGCCCTGATTGCAACCACAGATGACATCAGAGCCCTCCTGGAGCATGGGGAAACAGCAGCCCTCATCCTCCTGGACCTGTCCACTGCGTTTGACACCATCTCCTACCACATCCTGATCAACAGATTCCACCACATTGGGATTCAAGGAAACACCCTCAATTGGATCGCCTCGTACTTCAACTGCAGAACCCAAAGGATCAGTCTCCCACCGATCACCTTAGAGCCCAAGAAGATCATCTGTGGAGTTCCCCAAGGATTGTCCCTCAGCCCGTCCCTCTTCAACACCTACTTGACACCTCCCCCCCCATCACCGTTGGATCACACAGACTGAACATCATCTTCTACGCCGAAGACACACAGCTCATCCTCTAACTGTCTGAAAATTCCCCCACCACAAAAGCTAACTTCCACAGATGCATGACGAACGTAGCGGACAGAATGAAGGACAACTGTCTCAAACTCAGCACTGAAAAAAACGGAAGTCCTCGTCTGTGGGAACAACACTTCGGCATGGACTAACACATGGTGGCCTGCAGAGCTCAGCACACTCCCACTCCCAACAGATCATGCCTGCAACCTCTGCATCATCCTGGATAGCAAGCTATCCATGAAGAAGCAAGTCGATGCAGTCTCATCCGCCTGTTTCCACACATTTTGCATGTTTCCCCAAGATCTTCAGGTGGCTCCCAGCAGACACAATAAGGACTGTCACACCAGCCTTCATCACAAGCAGACTGGACTACAGAAACAAGCTCTACGTAGGAATCACAACATTCCTCCGGAAGAGACTCCAGACAATACAGAACTCAACTGTAAGACTCGTACTCGACCTCCATAAAAGGATACACATCACACCCCATCTCAAAAAACCACACAGGCTTCCGATACAGAAGAGATGCCAGTTCAAGATGCTGACCTATGCCTACAAGGCCCTGCACAACGAAGGGGCAGCATACATCAGCAAATGCCTGACCTTCCCCCAACCTCCTATCAGCTTCCCTCTCCCTCACAGACACCCCACGGATCCATCAAGCCAACAGCGGAGGACGCTCCTTCTCACTCCTGGCGGCCAAAGCTTGGAACAACCTCCCTCTGCAACGCAGGACCGCACCGTCACTCCGGCAATTCAGAAGAGAACGAAAGACCTGGATGTTCAAATGATCATTCTTCCACGCAGCAGCATACAGCGCCTCAAGACACTCATAGGTGATTTACCGCACTCTGTAAATGTTTGTTTGATAGATTGATTTCTGGCAGAAGCCCTTCTCCACACCCGCTTGCTGGAGCAGGCAATTCGCTTGGCACTAAAGGTGTTCCTCCTGTCTTAAAACACCTCCATGTGGTACTGCAGGAAACTGGGCGGAGTGGAGTCGTGGGCCTTGTCTAGATGGATAAAACTTCAACAAATAATTGTTGTTCACAAGCCCATACTGTGTCCCCGTCCTTGCTTCTGCAGGTTCCTAATCAATGGTCTGATAGGGCTTAAATTAACCTAATGAGCATCAAGTGATATTAGTTTGAATACCTTCAGATTTAAAATAGTGAATGGATTTCAGTTCAGCCAATGTGAAATTCCTGTCAGATAATTCTTGAAGCACATTCCATGATGTTCAATTCACTTAATTTCTCAGTCCGTTCTACTAGAGACTGTTTTATAGAGAAACTCCTCTCCAGCACGGTAGGGGTGCTGTCCTTGTAGCTGAAGCTGAATGGTAGGCCCTCGAATACTCATGATATTCTTTCCCAGAAGAGTATTTTGTAGAGGACTTTTGGAAAAGATAAAATTAGAATTTGGCACAGTCTCCTTGAGTAACTCTACAGGTTCCCCTAGGCTCACACTAATGCTTCTTACCACACTTTTGGTCTATGTCGCCAGTGGTAAAGCCCTGTCTAAAGGCTTGGAGACAAGTAAGTTTAGCTCTTTGTCATGCCACGGGAAGAGTTTTAACATTCTTTCAATTGGGTGCAATCCACTTTTTCATGTCATAGGTCTTATTTGGTGTTCATTGTCTGTTCGATAGGTCGACGATCTCTCCCTTGACTTAATAGTGTGTGTTTTTCAACATCAGACTCTCATGGCCTATATTTTCCACTTGAGTAACGTTTAGCAGTGTATTTTCAGATTGATGAATAATGTGAATTGTGATTGTTTTTATATTGCTACGTACACGCTAGGTTTATGATGGCAAATGAACCTAATATAGATTTACGTATAAATATAGACTTGTATGCTGTGTGTGTTATAAGACCCTCATGAAACTTAATTTTAAAATGCTTTTTGCTGTTCTGTGGTTAATGTCATTATTGATTCTTACCTGCATGATTGCTGTCCGGTTAATTTTACAGTACTACATTTCTTTGAATTCAGCACACTTTGAGCATTATCGAAACAATTCAAAGCTAACAAAGAAGCAACATGATGCTAACTCTGAATGTTGATGAAATTTCAAGTTGGTGAAAAATGTCTAATGAAAAGAACGACTGTAAATTGATTATTGTTTCTTTCTCTAGATAATGAAAGAAATACAAGAACATAAAATTAAAATTTACGAATTTCCTGAAACAGACGATGAAGAAGAAAACAGGATTGTAAAAAAAATCAAGGTACATAAACCTGTTAAAGTAAGGTAATTCCGTTATGTTAATTCGTCCCACCATGCACCACAATCTGATATTTTTTCCTTACTGTGGTGAATTTAAATCCATTTTCAAATTAGGAAATAATGTTCTGGTCAAGCTTTCTCTATATTAAAAAGTGACACTTTCTGTCGTTCTCTGTAAATATCTATGCACATTTATTTTTGTTGTCCACAGTACGTGGACATTCTAATCTGTTTTAAGGGCTAGGGCTTAAATGGGTTTCCACCTATTGGTAGTCTCCTAAAGACCCACCAGTGTTAGCAGTGGAATGGTTTTCCAGTTTCTGATCACAAAGCCAAGGACGTATTGTTTGGTTGAAGTGGAGATCCCAGGACCTAAATGCCTTGTTTAAGTAATGTCAGCGTAGAACAGATGTATGCCAACATACACACAGGATGTCAGCACCCGGTGTTTAGTCTCACTTTACAGTGGAATTTCACAAAAGACGGGTGAGAAGCCAAAACTCATTGACACAGGTAAAAAAAATGTGGTCGAACTATAAATCGCAAAACATAGTATGCTGCCACCCCCACTTTGTGATGAACCCTGAGCAGTAATGGCAACCCACTATTTAGCAGAAAGGAAGCTTTGGGGCACTCTTCCAGGTCATTGACTAGACCTAGTCCGCGCATTGCCAGGGCCAAGACTAGGCCTCTACGCCCATGCTTAGGCTACTGTGAAGAAAAGTCAGGATAACCGATTCAAACGCAGGTAGCACTGAGTGTAGGAAAACGCACCCGCATTTCATGTGGGGGCCATTCCTGTCAGGCATTCGCAGATCTTGCTGTTACACATTCACTTACAAGAGATACCGATTGGAATCTAGGTGGTGGTGCTACGTGGTGAACATGAACCACGGTGAGCAGTTGCGTTGTATACTGCAAACTTCTCCCTTGCATGTTCTCTAGTAAATGAAGGGCTACACCGAATGGAATATACCGTGTTTATGCAAAGATTGGGGCCAGGGCAACCTCTTCTACTTGTTATGTTGTTGAGCAGTAGCGTATGGAATATTAGTGTCATTTAGCTGTCAAGTGTAAGATTTCTCGAGAAAGATCTATTGTCACTCTTGGAGCGATGCCACATTCCAGCGCTCTTCCCATAACCAAGGAAAATGAATCCGAAGCCAAGTGCGCTCTTCTATAAATAGGTTTTATTTGGATCTCGGACCGATGTACGAGCAATCTTTGAGCCTGCCAGCATATTTTACAGATCCTTGTTTCCACAGTTAAGAAAAATCTCCGGAGCACACGGACAGCATGTAGCTCATCACTTGCCTGTGTGGTCAGAGTAGGCCCACGAGGTGAGATCTGCGGTGCTTCATGGGACCTTGTTTATTTTGTGCCTTTTGTATTATGATAGTTGATGTTCTGGTTGTTATTCTGTAAAGTAACCATAGGTTGCAAAAGGTTTTTGTGTACAGTTAAGGGTTAACCTAGCCCTCCCCCCATCACCGCCCCACACCCCTCTGCCCGATTGTCTTACCTGTGCTAATAATGCGCAGGACCCTTCTGAAAGGTCTGTTGATGGCGCTGCGCCTTCATATCCAGATACTCCGGCACCACTATGTATTTACACAGACTGCATCCGCAGCGGAGCCTTTATTCCAACCAGTGAGTAACATACCTATGACTTTGCTGCTCTGTGAGTTATTTTTCACTTGTATCAGCAGTGCTTAATTTGTGCTTGTTGTTTCCGGTGCTGAGCACCGGCACTTATTTTTGAGGGCCGGGGCTTAGCCTTCTGCCTCAAGCATTTGCTGCGAGCAAAAGACACACATGGGAAAGACGGAGGAAGAGAAAAAACAAAAAGCGTCACAATGGGAGAAAGCAGAACGCTGCAAGAGTGAGCTGAAGCGCTGGGAGTGGCTTTAAATGGGTTAAAGAGGCCCGAGATGGCTTCAGGATTACGCTGCCTCAGTATTACTGTTCACACATTTAACTGCAGCAGCCGAGTGTTTCAGAGGAGAGCTCTGAGCACCGGCACTTTTCTATTTACAAATTAAGCACTGCGTATCAGGCACTTTTGATTATCCTAGAATGTGGAGGGGGAGCTGTGGCACCGGACATATCCTGTCTGATGTTTGCGAGGCAGTGCTCATAGTGCTGAATGCAGGCTCTGGATATATTATTTTCTGGTCAGTTATGGTGCCACCCTTCCATAGCTGCCGCATTTACAGAATAGGTTGGACTGAGGCAAAGTTCTACCTAGTGCAGCTTCAATTTTCCTTGAAATCCAGATTTGGTTGGTAACTTTCCTCATCCGTTTGCGCAAACAAGTGGACGTGTCAAGTCCTGAAAGCGTATTCTCAGGGTTTATTTGACAGTGCTGGACTTTTTAATCAGTAAAAAAACGTGATTATATATCGTAAAGACACTGTTAGGCGGGGTTTAGACCAGCATCTTTGAAATAAGCCAGATTTTGAATGAGTTCCTCGGTTACTTTGTTGGCTATGGGTCGCCATTCTCCTAAAACGGACATAGTTTACGGCGAGCACCGATGGACAAGAGACCAGCCACAGCACCTGCCGTCTCAGCAGTTTTTTTGTTCGGTAATAGAGCGCTCTAGGTGTCTGACAGAGCTCAAGAACACTATGAAGAGGTGACTGCCTGGAACGAGCGTTCTCGACATGCAGTGTTGTTGCCACTGCAGTAGGTCCTGTGGCCGATTCATTGTGAAGCAATGATACGAGTCCACATAACCAGGTCTTTTTTTTGTTTGTTTTCCTTTTCCTAATTGTGCAGCTGTTTGGTGACTTGTGAAAAAGAAACATTTGCAGCAGACGAGACATCAGTTGTAAGGGAGGATACATTAAGACTTATACTTTTTACACAGATGCCCTTCAAACTCCCCTCCGATTTCCTCTTAAACTGGTGTCATCTGCCATTCGTGTTTTGGTGCACATTTCTGTAGCTGCATTGCCGCTTTTGGAAATGCAAGTTTACCGGGCGTTTGTGAATGTTGTATATCACTACGTTTATACGGCAGACTCTTAGCATTTGTCTTGACACGTATTTCTGTGGAATCCCACCTTGACTAGACAAAGAGTATGTTTAATCGTTTTAAGTAGACACATGTAAATCTGAATGTTATGGGCGCACTCTGTCCTCAGAAGGGTGTATATCACCCCGAACAAAGAGATCGAGGCACTGCGAGGGAAAAAATTGTTTCTAGCTGAAACGGACCAAAAGTTACTAAAAATTTCGTAAATGTTAACTGGTGATCTTTCAGTTACTAATTTCTGTATTTTGTTATTGGACAGGTACTAACCAGGTGAACTATTTGGCCAAACAGCATTACCATGAATCAACATTTCAAAATAATGAAGAAATACTATAAACAAATGTGCTGCATAATTTACCTGTTCTAGCAGAATAATTTAGGCAACCTGAAGCATAAATTGGTGCTCCCCTGCTGCTTAATTCCAGTTATCCTGCCTATACCTAAGCCAGGTGTATTTTCTTTATCATTGCTGGTTTGTTTTGGTGCTTTAGTACGTTCAGGAGAAAACTAGATGGTGCATGTCTAGTGGATACCTCTTCCCCCAAGCTCTCGGGAAAGGCATGGGGGCAAACACAGGTATGCACCTGCTCTTGACCAAGAATGGGAAAATACAGCCTGTGCATTTCGAAAAGGCAGGGGGGTCAGTAGGGAACACACCACCATATAGGTGAGGGGAGAGAAATATACCCCTTGCAACGAGGGAAATAAACATCCTGTCCTTGAGCAAGGCAAGAGGTAGTGAAAAAAGACACTGTGTCACTATTTGCCAAGGCGTTGAAGTCTAATTCAGCCGAAATCTTTAGGTCACCGTGCAGTGTCAAAAAGTGTCCCTACTCTTGTGCAAGGCTGGATCTTAAGGACCATTAAAAAATGAAATTCTCTGAAAAAAAACTAAGATCATAGACGGATGAGTGGCAACCCGCACCCTATGATTCACTGTTTCACATCTCATTTCCACCTACGAGAAGTGGTGGCAGTGGTGAGAGCGAACGCTGAGTGAGCCTGGTGGACCAAAAGCTAAGGACACGGTTGTCTCTAGAAGTGCTCTGCCTTCCTCTGAGTGAATGAGTGTCTTTCAGCATAGATGTAGACGTTGATATTTTACATTACTAAATGGTATTTCATGTGTGTAAAGATGTATGCTGTTGGAAAAAGTGTGTGCTCAGTGTGAAAGTTAAGAATCTGAAAGAGACGACAAGCTACAGATTCCTTATCTTAGAATTCTTCCCCAGGTGTCCAACTGGATCCAGAATTTTTTCCTCAGGAGTACCTCTGCGTGTTGGTATAGGGCATCGAGCGACTCCGCAGCGAGGTCGTCCCCGGACATATCATCAGCGGAGTCCATATATTACTTCCTCTGACGTGCTGACATCAGTTACTACTTTTCTGTGCAGCAACGCGGATCCGGTGTAGCAGTACCTCATGCCTTTTTGGCCTTTCCCCTGATTTTTCGGGTGCTTTTTCTAAAGAATAGTGTATATGCCTTCTTGGTATAAACCCTATGGGTCCTGTACCTGGCAAATGTCGGTCACGGACCCCCATTTGGTGTGCTTGTGGTGTCTGGATTCTCATTACGATGCAGATGACTGCAGCGCCTGCCATCGTCTGAAGCCCAGGTCCTTGAGAGAACGTCGTATGATGTTTCTGGCTGCGCGGGCGGACAAGCAATCTTGCAGCTGACGGCGGAGTCCGTCTTCTCCTTGCGGTCCTGGGAGCGTTCCAGAAGTCGTTCGCATATGGTTCCGTCGACGTCCGGTGGTCCATCGGCATCTCTAAGTAAGCCTTCCCGGATGCAGTCACACCCTTTGGCATCACAGCCCCGCCATATCCCGGCACCCGGGCAACTCTGGCCCAGATGCAGGACTGCTACTCGTCCCTGCATTGCATTTTAGGGTCCTCCCTCCCTCTGGTGGTGCGCCTTCGGGCCCAAAGGAGGTGGCGAGTGTTTTGACGGGGTCTTCGCCGGCGGTTTCGACCTCTGTGCCTGTTCAGGCTCTTGACTCCGGAGTCAGATCGGTGCTGGTGCACGGCCTCCTGTGACCTCTGTCTCCTTTGCCTGATCCTGTTGCTTCGACGCCCCTCAACGGTGCTGTTGGCCCAGTTGACTCTGTTCAACACTCCAATTCGAATATCCCTGGAGTCGGACAACGCTGCTTCAGAGGAGGCTTCCCCCACTTGACGTCGAACCAGACGCCAGGAGCAGCGCCGTTCGAATTAGATGTGGTTACTGGGCTAGATCCACCTTCTGAGCCTTCTGCACATCCTCAGACTCCATTCACGGGTCCCTTTCCGGGTTCATCCTCTGATTGGGTGCTTGACTCCTCACCGGCGTCCAGCCTACTCTCGTCCCCTGGATTGGCAACTGAAGCACATACTGCCTTCGCAGACCTGTTGAGACAGGTGGCTGCTGTTTTGGAACTGCAGCTTCCAGTGGTGCAATTGTCTATTGACCCGTTTTTGGATTTTCATCCGGATGAGTCTTAAACTGAAGCCCTTCTGCCTTATTGCAACGTTTTTTACAACCTCCTTCTTGCTTTCTGGAACCAGCCTGTCTCTGGTCCTTCTGTGGACTGCACTATATCCCAAAGGCACCGTCCGGCACACAAGAATCCCTTATGCCTTCTCCACCACCCTGCTCCTCAGAGTTTTGTGGTGCAAACTACTTTAGGCATTCCTGGCGTGGCGCAGATACCTTCTGCCCTGCCGCACCAAGAGACCAGACAGCTGGATGCTGCTGGCCGGAATATGTTTGGTTCCTCTAGTGCCGCCCTACGCTCCACTAACACCTCCAGTGTGTTGGCTCATTTCTCACATGCTTTGTGGGACTTCGTGGATCGTTTGCCATTTCTCCCTGAGGATGCACATACTGCCCTGACGCCGTTGATCAGAGATAGTCAGCAGGCTGCTCGGGTCTTGGTTTGCACTGGCATGGCTACCACCGATACTGTTGGTCGGCTCGTGGCTGCGTCTGTTGCCATACGTCGCAGGGCTTGGTTGTCGCCTTCTAATTTTTCAGCTCCTGTGTGGGATGCTCTCCTTGATATGCCATTTGATGGCAAGTCTGTTTTTTGTGTGCATGCAGATTCTGCCTTGTGCCATTTTCGGGATTCGCATGGTGGGGACTGATGTACCGTCCTCTACTGGATCCACTCGCCTACTCTGTTGCAAGTCTTCTTTGATTTGCCAAGTTCCTACGAGGTCTGGTTTCTGTTTCATACCCGCCGCTTCCTGTTATGTGTTTCTTGCACTTACTGCAGACCTCTGGTTCTGGTTCGCTCCAGAGTATACTCCTGTTCATAGTTGACACTTTAATCCATGCTGTTCTTAGTTGACACTCTAATCCATGTTGGATTTTTTGCATTTATACAGATGGTACTCCGTGCCCTTTCAAGGATGAGTGGGCTAGTGGTTAGAACCATGTGATCCAAATGCTTTCATAAGAGTTCGAACCCCACCCTTTCAAAAACGTTTACATTTCGGCAGTGTGTTACTGTGTAGAGCAGCAGCTCTACTTCTGCGGCATGGCCATGAGCCCCACTTATCATTTGACAATCCCCAGTGGTGTGTCACCTCCGCCAAATCTTTGTCTTTTACTACCACATATTGTGGTTCTTTTTGTTGTGCTTTCTGACAGTTTGCCCCTAGGCAGATTGCTAGTCGTCTCTGTTGGTAAGAGATTGGGTTTGACATTTGCTCTTTGGAGCTTTTTGGTGTAAGATAATTACTACATTTTCCTCCTTCCTACCACGTAAGGACATGTTCTTGTACTCCTCCGGTAGCCGCTTCTTTCCTAACTTATTTTATTATTACTGCCATTGGCACTATCTTCCTACTCTTCTTCTACGGAAGGGCTTTTCCCCATCTTTTCCATGGTTCTATATTATACCTTGCCTTTCTCTGCTTGCAGGCCCATATTGGTGCCTTTCGCAGGTTCCCACCCTGTCTTGGGGGATGTCGGTATTCACTTTCCTCATGTTTATTTTTCTCTAAAAATAAAAACAGAATTAGGGGAACTGTACTATCACCAGGAAGGTCACCTTTCCTCATTTCTATTCATTCCCTTTAGGTTCATACCCTACTATATAAACCTGCCTTGTTCCTTTCGGAACATTCCTGGGGCTTGTAGTTCCTCCATGGTGTTTTACTCACAGCCTCCCTTTCATGCAGGATATTGTGTGTTCTAGTGCAGTACCACCTCTTCCAGACTCTGCACCTTTTCTTTTCTTGCCTATACAAGGGATCCTTTGTTTTTTTGTGTGTTATTCTAGCTCCATGCTTTACCCTTTCCTTTCACTCCAGCAAGAGCGGTATGGTATTGGTGTCAACCCTGGGTTGTTGTGCTTGCTTTCCTACGTCTTTCTTGGAGGGCCTCCTCCTTTCTTTCATTATCCACTGTGATCGCTTGGGATATGTGCTATCTCTTTACTACCGTTGTTGGTATTCCTTCCATTGTCACTCGGTTGGATGTCGTCAGGATGGTTGGCCCCCTTTTGTGCTCACCTTCGTGGATTGTTCCCTGCACATGTCTCTTGCCTGCCTGTTCACCTATTACGGACACTGTTTCGTACGGATCCTTTAAGGCATTACATCTTTTATGGCTCAGGAGTTGCACTGTCTTTCTTCTATGAACTAGGTGTTTTCCTTTTACACCTTGCAGATTTCTCAGGTTCTTCCCTGGCTTCCAGCCAACGTCTCATCCTCCGGTTGTTCTAACCTTTGTATTTTCCTTGTCCATATGGGGATGGTCATGCTCCTTCGTTCTTACTAGTGAGGCTCTATTCTGAGTCTGTCTCCTATGACGTGTCTCCATTTTCTTTGTTCCTTTCCTGCCGTGGTCTTCCTCTTGGGTTGCCATGGCTGGTTCGATTCCTCTTCCATGGATGAAATTGCTTTGTTTCTTACTTCTGTTCTGTGCTTCTGTGCTGCACAGTTCTGTCAGCCCCTTTTTGAGCAGATGATTATCCCGTCTTTAGTTCTCATGCATGGTCGCATTTGTTGCCTTTTCTAGGCTGTCTTAGTTGACAGGGGTTCTTCTTTCCCTTCATTTCTTTTCTCCAAGTCATTCTTTGTATTGTGTACCCTATGTTGTCCATTTCCACTTCAAGGGTTCTATCTTTAGCCCTTCTATAATACCCTGCTTTGTTATTGTGTACATCTTCTGCACTTTATGCGCAGGCCCTTTTTGGTCCCTTCCACTCTATTAACCCATTGGGTTCTCGAGCTATTTTTCCCTCGTTGTCCGGGGCTACCCATTACTGCTTGCCTTGTACACTTTTGAGTGTTCTATTCTTTCCTTTGGTAAATCGTGGCCTTCTGCAAAAGCTTGTGTGTTATTCACATATATGCTCTGCTGGTCTGCTATTCTATTCTGCTGTGAGATAGTTCTCCCTTGCACGTTTACACTAGTCATTCTGATACCCATTTTGGCTCTCTGACTTCTTCTCCGTCTTTTCTTTTCACGTTCTCTTTCACGTGTTGTAGGTGTCTATCTCTTGAGGACCATTGGACATGTTTACCCTTTTCTCTACTGCTGCTGTTTATTAGCAGCTCTGACTGCCCCATTTGTCGTGGCTGCTGCCACGTTCGCTTTGGGGACTTTACTTTCCAGTCCTAACTTTGCATATCCCCTGTTGATATGCCGGTTATTTTGTCCTGTGGGTACCTTATGTTATCTTCTCGCCCTGTCTCGTGCCTGATTATTTCCTCTTCGTTACCAGGTTATTCTTTGCAAGACTGATGAGATCTGTTCACTTCCCTCTTCCTGGTTTGGGATTGCTTGGGTATCTAATTCTAGATAAGGAATCTGCAGCTAGTTGTCTCCATCAGATGGACAAGTAACTTTCCTTCGGTAACACGTTATCTGGTAGGGACACAGACTAGCCAAAGATTCCTTATCGACCCACCCATCCTCCCCGCTTGTGAACTGTGTACTCTTCAGTCTCGCATTGGGTGATCTTGGCTGTTTTATTGTTATTGTACGTCTCAAGAAATGTCCTTTCCTTCCTGGTTGGCATATACACTATTTCACTGTCAGTTTCTCTGTGGCTCGGTGTTGTTCTGCAGCTTCTAGTCACCAAAGAAACTGACATCAGCGCGTCGGGAGGAGGGAATATATGGACTCCACCGACGACCTTTCCGGGGACGATGTTGCTGCGGAGTCACTCGACGCCCTCTACCGACTCGCAGAGGGTACTGCTGATGAAAAATTTCCAGGTCCAGTCTGATGCCTGGGAAAGAATTCTAAGATAAGGAATATGCGTCTAGTCTGTGTCTCTACCAGATAAGGCGTTGCCGAAGGTAAGTAACTTGTCCTTTATTGACAGTATTAGGGGTGGGAGCATAGACAAAGGTTTTAGCATAACTGGAGAATTGTAGGGCCTTATGTACCACGCTATTTTGCTGTTGTAAAGGTTCTGATTTGCAAAATCAGAGCCTTTGTGACTGAAAAATAACTTTCTGGTATGTTCAGAACCCAAATTGCGATTCAGTAACTAGTTACTCAATCACAAAATTGGTTTGCAATTGCATACTGAATCATTAATTGAAAGAGGTGTGCTTAGGGCATCTCTTCCAATATGCAGTTTCTTATGGTATGCATCAATAGGTTACTGACACCTTGAAGGAGTTAGTAACCCATTCAGAAACAGAAAAGAAGGGTCCTTTAGCGACCCTTTTTGCCTGTGTAATTTTTTTTTTTTATAAAGGTTTTGGGTAATTTATTTCTACTGGGTTGGTGGGGTGTGAGGGCTAAACAATTGCTTAATTTAAAAGCATTCAGAAACATGGTGTTCTGCAGACCCCAGCAGGCCACCATCTGTATGATGGAAGCGATTTCTAGTCGTTTGCAATTTATGGCCTACATTATGCATATTAATGACACAAGTCAGATTCCTACCCCCTACGAATCAGAATTTTGCAAACCAACATGTTCAATCAAATGTTGGTTCGCAAAAAAACAATGCATTCAGAAAAAGTTGATGCGCATATTGTGACCAACTCTACCGAGTGCAATGTGTGACCATAAGGCCCCTTGTTCCTTAGTTTTTGTGCTGTAGCCATTACACCCGCAAACATAACTGTGTAACTCCACTGAAACGTCAGTTTTCCCCGGAAAATAATTGTAATTTAAAGGCACTGGTTCCCACTGTGTCAACATGGTCCATAGATAAGTATTTGTCTGTTTTATATTACATGGACTAGTCTCGGTGTGTCAGAACACTTTACATAAAATCAGTTACAAATACATAAGTACTTTAGTTTTGTTGCATTACTTTTTTCAGAGGTCAAAATCGAAGTTGCAAGTTTCAAAATAGCATCACAGTATTTCTTTGAGGTTCGTGTAAAGGCACACAGGTCCACAAACAATTCATAGGATGTGGGCTTGAAGACATATTGTCTGCCTCTTTACTGCTGGTAGCATGTGTTGCCATGGATTCATGGATGTTAGCCTCACCGTGGCCCGTTGTCGGTAACATGGTGGTTCAGGGAGGGGTCTAGCAGCAGCGCGTCCACTATCTCTCGAGTTGTTAAATAGTCACCAAATTATTTTGTGTAATGTCAATATGGAAAGAAATTGTTTTTGCAACGCTTTTTTGGTTAGACTTCACTCACTGCTGACGTATGCACCCGCACATCAAAACATTTAATTAAGTAGCTTATAAACACAGAGTTCTTTAAATATCCTGTCTTGTTTTTAGGACCGTTTACCTCTTGCTGTGGTTGGTAGTAATACTGTTATTGAAGTGAATGGCAAAAGAGTCCGCGGACGGCAGTATCCTTGGGGAGTTGCAGAAGGTAAGGACTCTCATGACTCACTGTTACCTGTAGCTATTCTCATAAATGCTGTTGATCACTGCTTTTTATGCTGCAGTCTACCACCTCTTTGTACTTGGAGTTGACAACTCTGAGGCATTTGCTTCTGCTCACAAACCGACCTACCTTGGCTCTCTGCATCTCCCATATCGCAGGTATTTGCCCGACTCTCGTTTGCCATCCTGATCATAGCTTTGTCTTAATTTATGCAGCCTGTGTGTGTAAAATATTGGCATCCTTTCCTTTCCTATGCTACCTAGTGGTTGGTATTGCTTGAGTGTTTGAATGGGTAACACTTTTAGAGGTCTTCAACCTTTTTTTTAACTCTGAGCTCCTTCCCCCAAAACAATTATGGCAAACTTTGGGGAGGGGCAGTGATGAGCGCTGAGGGGGTGGGGCTTATGACCTCATTTCAGTAGCTCATACTCCACACTAAATGTGAGACTTTTAAAAGAGCAAATACATGAAAAGCTGAAATAGACAATAAAAACACAACTCCTATTATTTGGGGTCTTAGGCACTTCTCACACCCTTGGGCTGCAGTGCGACTGCACCTTCTGCACTGATGATATCTGTGACAGATCTGAATAGCAGGCTGTCCCTTCTTGCCCTATCACCCCTTCCCCATCAAGCCTGGCCATCACTACACCCTTGAAACAGATTCTCTCTCCCTTTTAGAAAAAATTAGCTCCCACGTGTTGCCCGCCTCCCTGCAGCATGGGTGACCCCACCATTGTTGCTTTCGCCGTGCCGTTATTATAATGTAAGACAATAATAATTGTAATGCAGTAGGCCCTTCACACTCCTGAGTCCAGATCCTTCTGCACCTGCCCTACTAACAAGAGATACTGCCTTGCGAAGCAGGTTCTTGTTAAACTTCCATCCTCCTTTCTGCCAGCTCTGAGGCACTCGATGATGTGTTTGTAGGAGGATGTGCAGCCAACATCTAAAATGGCTCAAGTGGCATCAGGTATGTACGCTGCATGTGTAACACATGAATTATATCATTATAGCCCTAGGATAGAGTTTTTTTCTCTTTCTCAATGCTGTTCATGATTGGCAACCAGCATTGCTTCAGAAGTAAGGGTGTCTAACGTTTTTCAAAGGTTAAACTATTTGTTTTTGCAAATACCAATTTGCAATATTGTAATGGGTACCTATGAACTAAAATGAGTTCAGTTTTGGACTCATTAAGGCATAGCTGGCTCGCATTCATCCAAGCATGAATTGATGCTTACCCCAGCGCCTTTAATCAGAAAGGTATGTGAGTTCTAGGTGGGTAATTGTTTGGCTTCTCTGGATCTAAGGATGGGTTGTTTCTGAAAGCAGTCTCTCAGTCATCCTGTAGATAATACCTGAAAGAAAAGGACTCATTAATGAATTTTGTCCTGATTGGCGATATCTATCCTCACTGCATTCCCAGAGGAATCTAGAGTGGCATTTATAAGCCAAACAGGATGTTGGTTTCGCATTTGTAAAAAAAACAAACAAACATAAAACATCTTCTGTAGTGATATTTTAAAAGTAAAACATTCCTTTTTTTCTGTTTCTCTATACACCTGTTCCATTCCAATCTTAGTTATTGCCTTCGTATTTTTTTCCGGTTAAATTATTTGCATTTGGTTTGGTTCGATGTTTTAAGGGTAATGTCCTTCTTATGAAAAATTAACTGCAGCATGGGCTAATTCACCAGTAACTAATATGAAGAACTGTACAATTATTGTCTTGTTTTTTTCTCCATAGTGCCTTTTTATACTCTTTTTAGTAATCTTTCAAACATAGTTTGCTGGACTATGATGGATGTGTTTATACCGAGTTTGTTGGAGCTCCCATAATTTCACTTTAACTCCTTCCTAGTTAGTACAGTATTATTTATTACAGTTGTTTCTCTTAGACTTCCCTGTTGCGCATAATGCATGATCTCTTTTTTTCTTAATGTCTTACAATTTATCCCATATGTACATCTTACCCTTGTTGCTAAGTTTTACCTGTCCTGTATCTGCATTTTTCCGGAGATAAAAAGGACAAGGTTTTTTTTTGTAATTTATTTTTTTGATTTTTTTACAGTACAAATGTAGTGTTGACTTTGAAATTCACTACGGTTCCATACATGGTGTATTTTTGTGCCACATATCATTTGGGCAATTGTCCAATGATTGGCCCTGTGCGTCCTTACCAATGTCGAAACCTCGAAACTTAACAACCAGGTGTCCAATGTAACCTCGAAAATGCCAGATATTATAAAACATGATAGTGATCCTAATGCTTTTTGGTTAAGAAAACAATTCAAGACCAGTGCAGGTGTTATGCCTCACTGTGTATACCTTGTATTGTCAACTTTATTAGTTGTGTCTTTTATCGCTTGGGTTGGCCCCTCTACACTGGCTGAGAGGATCAAATTGAAGTAAGCATAACTTCCATCTTGTCATCTCCATTTGAGTCACCAACCCTTTTGTTTGTTTCATCATTCTCAGTGCCTACGGCAGTAGATCCTTCTGCAGATTATTTTTTTAAACCTAGCCTAATACAGTTAAGGTCAGAACAGGGTAGAGCTGTATCATTTAAAGGGCAGCGTAACTTGCATCAATCATACAGTGTCCGCATGCTACTGGTAAGTATTGCACCCCCCAAAAAATACTTCCTTTTCAGAAATGTTGTCGTAACTCTTCATACGTTTAGCATGTTTGCATTTGATTATCAACTGTCAATATACCTTCTAACTTACCATTCCAAGATGTCATTTCAGTGAGGCAATTGAAATAGCTCGCCAGAGCACACTTATAATTTTCTTACAAGTACTTGAAAGCAGTGAGCTTTCACTATGACTTATTCTTCTTTATGCAGTTTGGGCTCATACCACATATGTACTGCCACTGCTAGCTGGCTCCTGAATGGTGCATGTATGAATACATTCATTCTTAAATTGAGTTTCTTTTTCGACCGCAGAAACTGAACTTAATGGAAAGTCAGTTGTGATTCTGTCTTCAGACGAGTTCTGATATTGTCATTTTTGAGGATATCAAAGAATTCCTAATTTTAATCTTTGTCAACATTTGACTTCTGGTACAGTGGCTTGTAGAAATGCTGCCTGTTATGATGTGATAGAAACTTGCAGCAGGTGGTAAAAGGTGATCAGATGTCAAAATACTAATGGTTCTTGTAATGAGAATGCATAATCATATGCAGGGAGGGTGAAGTGATAATGTCTGATGTGCTGCGCAAGAATAAACACAGTTACTAGGTTCCACGTTAAGAGGTAACAAGACTCATTCGCATGATCCTCGCTGGTTTTTGACTAAGAATACTTGAGCTCTTCAATTAAATCTTTATTGTGCGTCCTCTGTAGCTTTCCTCCGGCATTAAAACCATGCTATTAAGGCACCCACCTGAACAGCTTTTTATCACTTGAATTTATGGTGAAGACGCTTTCCTTTCCTAGATGGTGCATAATGCTACAACCACTATACAGTGTTAAAGCATTGTTGGATGTTGTTACGTGAACCTTTCTATTCCTCTATTTTTAAACATTTCAGGAGCTGTTGGGGGGGAAAACTTGTTATGCTTGACCCTCATTTTTGTGTGTCGAAACAGGAGTCTTCTCTCTGCAAAGTGTATTGTCCTTTTTCCAGCTATTTCTAAATTCAGAATTTGTGCAGCTTGTGCAGAATAAATATAAGTGTTGGTCTCCTTTCTATTTGAACAATGCCAGTTCCAGTAAATTACCGATAGTAGATCCAATAAATCAAATTTGTTTTTTAACAAGTAATGATCTTTTTGTGTGAATTGAATGGATTGTGGTAGTTGTTACACGTGTTGTAAAGTGTTTATATTGATACCTAATTAAAGCGTCCTTTTTCTTTAGTGGAAAATGGTGAACACTGTGATTTCACAATTCTACGAAATATGTTGATAAGGTAAGCAATATGTTTTAAGCACAAAAGTAGGCTGTGGTGTATTTTATAACACTTCTCTTTATGGTAAAATATTGAGCCCAGCACTTAAAAGGTTTGACCATATCCACAGTATACTCATGTTTAACTTTAGCAGAATTGAAGGATTATCAAACAAGATCAATCAATCAATGTATTTGTAAAGTGTGGCTATTCACCCGTTAGGGTCTCCAGGCCCAAGGGCAGGGAGTGGGGGCAGTAAGTGAAGGTCAGAGAAGATCAGGTGAAGAGCCACATTTTGAGGTCCTTTATGAATTGTGATAGAGTGGGAGATATTCTAAGGTGGATAGGGAGGGAGTTCCAGGTCTTGGCAGCGTGGTGGGAGAAGGAACTTCCTCCGGCTGTGGCCTTCAGACGCGTGGGATAGTGGCGGGAGCGAGGGTGGCGGAGTGGAGTTGCTTGGTGGGCGTGTAGAGTGGAGTCTTTAGTTGAGGTATTCTGGGCCGGCGTTGTGGAGGGCTTTGTATGCATGCGTGAGAAGTTTGAATGTAATTCTCTTGTTTATTGGGAGCCAGTGCAGGTCTCTCAGTAGGGTGGAGGTGTGGCTGTGTTTGGGGGCATTCTTGTTGAGATGGACGGAGGCGTTCTGGATGCGTTGTAGTCTCTTCTGTACCTTGGTGGTGGTTCCGGTGTAGAGTGAGTTACCGAGGGCCTGGTTGACTGTTCTTTTGGATTCAGTTGGGATTCATTTGAAGATCTTCCGGAGCATGCGCATGTTGTTGAAACAGGCAGAGGAGACTGTGCTGACTTGATGGTTCATCGAGAGTGCTGAGTCCAGGATGAATCCAAAGTTGCAGGTGTGGTCGGTGGGGGCAGGAGCGCTTCTGAGGGCAATGGGCCACCAGGAGATGTCCCAGGCTGAGGGGTTGTTGCCGATGACGAGGACTTATGTTTTTTGGTATTCAGCTTGAAGCAGCTCTCCTTCATCCATGCTGCGACTGCCCTCATTCCGTTGCGGAAGTTGGCCTTGGCTGTGAGCGGGTCGTTGGTGAGGGAGATGATTAGCTGAGTGTTGTCGGCGTCTGAGATGATGTTGAGTGCGTGATGTCTGGCGATGGAGGCTGGGGGGCGGCACGTAGAGTTGGAAGAGAGTGGGCCTCATAGAGGAGCCTTGCGGGACGTCGCAGATCATCTTGGTGGCCTCTGAGTAGAACAGGGGGGATACAGACTTTTTGGGCTCTGTCGGAGAGAAAGGAGGTGATCCATTCTAGTGCTTTGTCTCGGATGCCGGCGTCGTGGAGACGAGTCCGTAGAGTGCAGTGGTAGATAGTGTCGAAGGCGGCAGACAGGTCGAGGAGGATGAGAGCCACGGTCTCACCACTGTCTAGGAGGATGCGAATGTCGTCTGTGGCAGCGAGGAGGGCGGTCTCGGTGCTGTGATTGCTCCGGAAGCCAGACTGAGAGGGGTCAAGGATGTTGTAGAGTTTAATGTGTTTGGTGAGTTGTCTGTTGACAGCCTTTTCGATGACCTTGGCTGGGAAGAGGAGTAGAGAGATGGGCCGGAAGTTTTCAAGGTCGTCTGGGTCTGTGGTTGGTCTCTTCAGTAAGTGCTTGATTTAGGCGTGTTTCCAGATTTCTGGAAAGGTGGCAGTTTCGAAGGAGCGGTTGATGATGTGCTGGAGCTTGAGTGCGATGGTGCCAATTGCTTTGTTGAAGATGTGGAGGGAGCAGGGATCGGAGGGAGAGCCGGGGTGGATGGAGTTCACAGGGATGTGGAATTCCTATCGCCCGACGCCCGGGACATCTTGTTTGGGGTCAAGGGCAACAAGATTTTATGTTTACTTTGTCCTTGGGACAAGTAGACCCAACCCTCTGCAGCACAAACCCTTTGGCTGCCTGTTTACAGAGAGTGGAACTCTCTGCAGTTGAGGTAATGTGTTTCCAAAAGATAATGCTGTTCGAACTTGTATTTATGGTTCATTATTTGAAAACCTTCATTATTAGGGTGAGTGCTGTAAATAAATGTTTTAATGTCACACTTCACTACTGACGTTGGTTCAAGTACAAAAAAAAAAAAACGTGTATACACATGTTTGAAAAGTTTAGGCTATGAGGCTAAGTATAATGCTTCCAGAATGCTCTCTGATTATATGCAAATGAAGTGTCATTTAGTAAAATGTTTTGATGCATGCTAGTATTTCCCAAAAATATTTCTAATGGAAAATCAGTGTAACCATTTTCAACACGATTATGGGAAGCATGAAAATAAACAAACACTGACAAAGCCAACTGATCTGACATATTTTTATAAGTCTTTTAGTTTCATCAATGCGTGTCTTGTTTTGACATGGCTTTTGTAACACTTTATTGTTGTGGGAGCTACCAGGTCCTCAACATTGTAACAAACACTGGCAAAAACCCCCCAAAACGTTTTTGAACTCTAAAAGCACATGTTGCCACCAGTGGCATAACAAAGGCCCCGCAGCCGCCCTCCAGGGGGCCCCTTCAGCACAGCACCTGCCCTGAGTGAGTCTGGAGAGGGGGCTCCTCCATGTTCTTTGCAAAGGGGCACCCTCCAGTTTCATTACGTCACTGATTGCCACTGTAGTTCCTGACACTGAACAAAACTACTTTGTGTGCCAATAGCTCCTTGTGGAAGAGAAGAATGCGATCACTCACAGTAAAGCCAGCTGAAAGAGAGAGAAATAGAAGTTTAATAAAAACAAAATGTCTTTGTTAACACCAGACCTAATTAGGGACCAAGACCCACATGTAGGTAGCTTTTTGCATGTCGCAAACAGCGACTTTCGCTGTTTGCAACGTGCATAAAGCACACTGCGATGCACAAACCCAGTTTTGCGATTCGGTAACCTGGTTACCGAATCGCAAAACGGGTTTGTGACTCGCAATTAGGAAGGGGTGTTCCCTTCCTAATTGCGACTCGCAGTGCAATGTAGGATTGTTTTGCGAATGCGGGCGCAAACCAATCTCAGTTTGCACCCATTTCAAATGGGTGCTAACACTTTCACAAAAGGGAAGGGGTCCCTCTGGGACCCCTTCCCCATTGTGAATGTCACTGTAAAATTTTTTACAGAGCAGGCAGTGGTCCTGCGGACCACTGCCTGCTCTGAAAAAATGAAACGAAAACGTTTCATTTTTCGTTTTTGTAATGCATCTCGTTTTCCTTTAAGGAAAACGGGCTGCATTACAAAAAAAAAAAACTGCTTTATTGAAAAGCAGTCACAGACATGGTGGTCTGCTGTCTCCAGCAGGCCACCATCCCTGTGAGGCCGCCATTCGCAAGGGGGTCGCAAATTGCGACCCACCTCATGATTATTCATGAGGTGAGCATTTGCGAAGCCCTTGCGAATCACAGATGGTGTCAGGGACACCATCCTACATTCGGATTTGCGACTCGCAATTTGCGGGTCACAAATCTGAACCTACCTACATGTGGCCCCAAATTCTTGAAGAAAGTCACAAAAGTGCACCCATGGTATATGTCGTACCCCTATAAAATATTTGTGAACTGTATTTTAGCATGGGTAAATACGCATGTGTAGATTTGCTCATGTGAAAATCTATTGAGCATTTGCAAGTTCATTTTCCCTCCAGCCACTTTCTTCCCAACCATGGAAGAAGTTCTAATTCTGCCATTGTCAGGAGTAAATGTCCAACCTTTCTTATTATGGGAAAATATTAGAGAGAAGCTGGTGAAAATCTTTAAAACATGCAGGTTAGTAGGTTTGCAGACTCAAAGGCATTCCAGCCCTGGAACTATTGCTTACTGCTTCCTCCAGCCCCAGTATGCAGATCTGCAGAAAGGTGGAAAAATAAGGAAATTGCTACAGTAGGGATTGAAACTGCTAGTATTCAAGCCCTACTATGGTAGTAGCCCTGCCATAATCAGAGAGGCTATTATCAGAGCTCTTACATAATGAGATTGCTGCTATAATTTGCCGCCACACTACATGGCACCAAAGGGACAAGTAGATCTTTTTACAGGACAAGTAGATTTGAGAAGCAACCTGTCCCGTGGACAAGTAGATATTTTAATAAATTCCACACCCCTGAGTTCATGATGTTGAGGATTTCCTCGTCTGAGATGTATGCCTAGCAGAGTAGGTGGTGGGGGGTTTGGAGGAGCTTTGTGGAAGCTATGATGGTGTTGGGCATGGGATGTCTGCTATCTTGCAGTGGAAATAGGTGGAGAGGTTGTTGCAGAGTTCCTTGTGAGTGGACGATGTCCGTGGAGTTCGCTCTGGGGTTGGTCAGTTCGCTGATCATCATGAGGAGTTCTTTGCTGTTGTGTGCGTTGTTGTTGATGCGTTCCTGGAAGGCGTTTCTCCTAGTGGTCCTGGTGAGCTGGTGGTGTGTGTTTGTCTTTTTTAAAGAGTCTTGTCGGTGCGCCATTTCCTTTCGAGGCCTGTGCAGTTTTGTTTGGATTCCTTGAGGGCTGGGGTGAACCAGTTGGCTCTCATTGATGAGCGTCTGTTGGAGGGTTTATTGATGGGGGCTAAGGTGTTGACGCAGTCTGAGATCCAGTTGATGAGGTCCTGGGCAGCTGTGTTAGTGTCGAGGGCATCTGGTGGGGGTGAATTGTTGAAGCTGGTGAGTAGCTGGCCCTTGGTTATCTTGTTCCTGCTCCTGCGGGGTGGTAGGTGAGTGAGGTGTCGGTCGGGGTATTTGCTGAAGGTAAAGTGGATACAGTGATGGTCGGTCCATTGGAGTTCGGTGATGTGGCTAATAAAGATGTGGTTGCTGGTGGTGAAGATTGGGTCGAGTGGGTGGGTGAGGTGATGAGTTGCTTGAGTTTGGCGAGGTCTTCGAGCAGCGTCGTGGAGTTGTTGTCATTGGCGTTGTCCAGGTGTAAGTTGAGGTCCCCGAGAAGTATGTAGTCCTTGGAAGCGAGCGCTTGGGTGGTGGCTATGTCAGTGATGGTGTCGCAGAATGGGGGGCAGAGGGTGGGCCGCGGCCTGTAGATGAGGTTGCCTTGCAGAGTGGTGTTAGGGATGGTTCCAATCTGGAAGTGGAGAGTTCCATGTTGGTTGTGGAATCTTCGGTGCTGGTGGAGAGGCGTAGGGAGACTTTGTGGATGATGGCGATGCCTCCCCTGATCTTGTAGCCGTCTGGGATGGCGATGTCTGGAGCCGAAGAGGGGTTAAGCCAGGTTTCTGTGAGGAAGGTGATGTCTGGGGATGTGATGTCGATGAGGGTCTAGAGTTCGATGCATGCCTGTGGATGGAGGGAGTGCTGATAAGGATACATCTGAGGTTGTGTTCTGTTTTGTGGGTCTTCGGAGGAGGGTTTGAGTGACGGAGGATGGTGAATTGCAGTGGCGACAGGTGAAGGGTCCCTTGGTGTTACCTGGTGATCCAATAATACAAAAGAGGGGCTAAAGAAATATGGGAAGTTCAGAAACTAAGTCCTGGTCCTGTGTATAGTGCTCCCATCAAACATGTAAAACAAAAATTATACACAGTTCCATTACCCAGGGATGTGGAATTCCTATCGCCCGACGCCCGGGACATCTTGTTTGGGGTCAAGGGCAACAAGTTTTTATGTTTACTTTGTCCTTGGGACAAGTAGGCCCAACCCCCTGCAGCACAAACCCTTTGGCTGCCTGTTTACAGAGAGTTGAACTCTCTGCAGTTGAGGTAATGTGTTTCCAAAAGATAATGCTGTTCGAACTTGTATTTATGGTTCATTATTTGAAAGCCTTCATTATTAGGGTGCGTGCTGTAAATAAATGTTTTAAGGTCACACTTCACTACTGACGTTGTTCCAGTACAAAACAAAAAAACATGTGTACACATGTTTGAAAAGTTTAGGCTAAGAGGCTAAGTATAATGCTCCCAGAATGCTCTCTGATTATATGCAAATGAAGTGTCATTTAGTAAAATGTGTTGATGCATGCTAGTATTTCCCAAAAATATTTCTAATGGAAAATCAGTGTAACCATTTTCAACACGATTATGGGAAGCATGAAAATAAACAAACACTGACAAAGCCAACTGATCTGACATATTTTTATAAGTCTTTTAGTTTCATCAATGCGTGTCTTGTTTTGACATGGCTTTTGTAACACTTTATTGTTGTGGGAGCTACCAGGCCCTCAACATTGTAACAAACATTGGCAAAACCCCCCCAAAAAGTTTTTGAACTCTTAAAGCACACGTTGCCACCAGCGGCATAACAAAGGCCCCGCAGCCGCCCTCCAGGGGGCCCCGTCAGCACAGCACCTGCCCTGAGTGAGTCTGGAGAGGGGGCTCCTCCATGTTCTTTGCAAAGGGGCACCCTCCAGTTTCGTTACGTCACTGATTGCCACTGTAGTTCCTGACACTGAACAAAACTACTTTGTGTGGCAATATGCTCCTTGTGGAAGAGCAGAATGCGATCACTCACAGTAAAGCCAGCCGAAAGAGAGAGAAATAGAAGTTTAATAAAAACAAAATGTCTTTGTTAACACCAGACCTAATTAGGGACCAAGACCCACATGTAGGTAGCTTTTTGCATGTCGCAAACAGCGACTTTCGCTGTTTGCGACGTGCAAAAAGCACATTGCGATGCACAAACCCAGTTTTGCGATTCAGTAACCTGGTTACCGAATCACAAAACGGGTTTGCGACTCGCAATTAGTAAGGGGTGTTCCCTTCCTAATTGCAACTCGCAGTGCAATGTAGGATTGTTTTGTGACCGCGAACGCGGGCGCAAACCAATCGCAGTTTGCACCCATTTCAAATGGGTGCTAACACTTTCGCAAAAGGGAAGGGATCCCCATGGGACCCCTTTCCCATTGTGAATGTCACTGTAAACATTTTTTCAGAGCAAGCAGTGGTCCTGTGGACCACTGCTTGCTCTGAAAAAATAAAACGAAAACGTTTCAATTTTCGTTTTTGTTATGCATCTCGTTTTCCTTTAAGGAAAACGGGCTGCATTACAAAAAAAACTGCTTTATTGAAAAGCAGTCACAGACATGGTGGTCTGCTGTCTCCAGCAGGCCACCATTCGTGAGGGGGTCGCAAATTGCGACCCACCTCATGATTATTCATGATGTGGGCATTTGCGAAGCCCTTGCGAATCACAGATGGTGTCAAGGACACCATCCTACATTCGGATTTGCGACTCGCAATTTGCAGGTCACAAATCTGAACCTACCTACTTGTGGCCCCAAATTCTTAAAGAAAGTCACAAAAGTGCACCCATGGTATATGTCGTACCCCTATAAAATATTTGTGAACTGTATTTTAGCGTGGGTAAATACGATGTGTAGATTTGCTCATGTGAAAATCTATTGAGCATTTGCAAGTTCATTTTCCCTCCAGCCACTTTCTTCCCAACCCTGGAAGAAGTTCTTATTCTGCCATTGTCAGGAGTAAATGTCCAACCTTTCTTATTATGGGAAAATATTAGGGAGAAGCTGGTAAAAATCTTTAAAACATGTAGGTTTGCAGACTCAAAGGCATTCCAGCCCTGGAACTATTGCTTACTGCTTCCTCCAGCCCCAGTATGCAGATCTGCAGAAAGGTGGCAAAATAAGGAAATTGCTACAGTAGGGATTGAAACTCCAAGTATTCAAGCCCTACTATGGTAGTAGCCCTGGCATAATCAGAGAGGCTATTAATTGCTGCCATAATATGTCGCCACACTACATGGCACCAAAGGGACAAGTAGATCTTTTTACAGGACAAGTAGATTTGAGAAGCAACCTGTCCCCTGGACAAGTAGATATTTTAATAAATTCCACACCCCTGATTACCAGATTATGCGCTTATAATTCACAGGTTCCTGAAAGTTCAAATATTTGAAGCAAGAGCCCTCACTCACCATCCGGTGACATGCTTCATCATAGGGCTGTGCTCCTCGTCAGGCCGGCACTGCAATGCCTGACGGGCCCCACAGGGGGGCTCTTTGCCAGAGATCTTTAAAGATGGTAACCAGCCGTTCAAAATATACTGGTACAGGATTGGTATGAGAGAAAAATACTGTTAAAAATGACAAGAGGTAAAACATAATTTATTGCGATATCCAGCCTCTGTCATGATTAAACCTTATATTATTTTCTCCCCATAATCTTGTTTTTAAACTCCCCCAAAAAAATATCTCAGTTTATCACTAAGTCCCTAGTCTTGGAATATAGTGACAGTAGGTACAGGATCCCATGCACTACTCTTAAATCGTGGTCAACATGTTTCTCGCTTAGTAGTCTAAATGATCTGGCGTGGTTCTTCAGGACCAATACACCTACCTAATCCTTAAAAAGTATCACCCTTATTTGGGAAAATCATATGTAGCAGGAACCTAGAATATAGGACAGAGTAAACACATTTTGTAAACAAGTATCAAAACATTCAATTATGTGCACGGTGCCAACACATCAACACCAAATACTAGTGAGATCTCCCTTCCATGATGTGCAACAGAAAATAGTGAAGAAAAATCTTTTATATGTATATACACAAAGGCAAATTTGCCACACGTACTTACCCTCCTTATATTAGTGGATGGGCCCCATCGGGGAAAGCACGAAGCTTGCGTGGTCCAATATGGTGTAAGTATATGGACATGAAACAAAGAGTTATTAAATAGAGTGCATCTGTCAAGTCAATTACGGGTCGAGCCAGTAGCATCTTATAGGAAGTAAGATTTCTGTCATGAGTAGATTGTACCTTCGTTAAAGTATATCTACACTGAACAATGTTATTGTTGTCAATCAACAATGAATGTAATAGGTGCAGCGTACCATAGAAAATTTTACAATATGCTGAAAATGTATAAATTAATGTGTAAATATGTAACTGGTATTACCTGGTGATGCCTGCTTACAGTTGTTGTCGTGTCCTGGGTTGAGTGCAATGAGTGCTGTTGACGAGTAGTGGTGCAGGGCGAGAGGTCCAGGGGTCCTGGCGCTGGTCGCTGTCAGGTCACGGACGGTCGCAGACAGTCTTGCTTTATGCAGGGTGCACTTTAATGCCTGTGAGGGCATGTGTTTGCACGGGCATATATGCGCCTACTGGGTCTTAGCAAAATACTAGGACATAGTAATTGTACCGGGGAGCCATAGCAAATGTATGTGCTAGACACTGGTCATTACGAGTTCCCAGTTACATGATGGTTCTCTGAATACTGGGTTGTTTGGTATCAAACAACTCAGAATAATAAACCCACACTGATGCCAGTGTTTGATTTATTATAACGTACTCAAAGGGTACCTTTGAGGTGCTAAACCTAACAGCCCTGGCATGGTTGTTGACTGGTTTTTAGCAGCCTGCCATCTAGGCTCCTGTGGTGAGAGCCTCTGCTCTCAGGTGCCAGAACACAAAGCCTTTCCTGGGTATGCGGTGTTAAACCTCCTCCCCCAGGCCCAGTGGTCGGCTTCAAAGGCTTCACTGCCTTTGAAATCTGACCTATGACTCTGCTGCTAGCAGCAGATGGCTGCCCAATGGCTTTTCCCTGACTTAGAGCTGGAAAACCAGTGGGAAAACTTAGAGTAGGAGGAGTGAAGCCCCCCCCCCCCCCACACCCACCCCCCACCACGAGGTGTGGCAGGCGAGGTGACCACTACAGTTCATTTTCCTCCATCTTGGATGGCAGGAAAATAGCCTATCAGGGTTAGGGATGTGACCCCCTTCCCACAGAAAGTGGTCACATAGTTGGTTGTCCCACCTTAGGATAGGTGGCCCATTGGCCACTACCAGATACTCCCCTTAACGCCCACTAAAAGCAGTATTTAGTGGGCTTTACTAGACCTGCAGATCAGATTTGACGGACACAAGACCAGCGGCAAAGAAGACCTAAAGCAAGAGAACAAAAGCTCTGCTGCAAAATGAAAAAGGCGCCAAACCCTGCCTGTTGCACCCAGGACTGGACAATCGCCGCTGAAGTGTCAACTGGACATTGAACGGACTCTAAGAAATCCCAGAGGACCTCAAGCCTTCTGCAAATCACCAAGAACCTCCCTCTGATTGAAGGCATTTGTCCCTGCATCCAGCAGACAAGAAACCAGTGAAGTCCAGTTCACTGACTGGCTGCTGACCAACAAACTGGACACAGCAGCCTGACCAAATTCCACCCAATGGACCCATAGGACAAACCCTGCCAGTGTGTAAAGTTTGGTGGCACTGTGACCTCCAGTGGCTGAGACATGCAATAGCCCGTGGTACTGGACCCCCAGCGTCAGACACACCAAAGAAAAGTCCACTTCGGACTCTCCAAGGACCAGAAGCAAGCACCAGTTAATGGACCCCCCGAGAGTGGCCCTGTCGACCTGCTATCCACCCTCAAAGTGACCTGCACCTGGCTCCAAAGACTCCTTTGCTGAACTAGCTGTAGTTCACCCTGCATTCGAAAACCAGCTGTTCTCTAGGGGTCCTTAACCCCTTGTGAACTCTACACTCCAAGGTGACCCACAGACTTACCTTTAAGTCCACCTGTGCAGTGGTCTCCTTCTCCGTTCTGCCAGCTCCAATACTTCAGCCGCTGCTCCTGCCAAAACTGGGAACCGCCCGACCTTCCCCGGCTGGCCCTCAAGGTATCTCAATGACTTGACCTAAAAACGGAAGGTGACACTTGCGAGAGCATTGCCTGATTTTATATGCATTTTTTAAGTTTTTCCCGTTAATTCCTTTGGTGCATAATTCTGCACAAAATGACTATTTTTGCCAAACTTTGAAAAATCATACCTTAAAAAGTACTTACCCGATTTTGATGATCTTGGTCTTAAAAATGTATATAAACTTGAAGTATTTTTGTAAATTGGTCTTGAGTTAATACACAGTGTTTGTCCACATTTATTGATAACTGTGAGTACAACAAATGCTTAGCACATCTCCAACTGCTCTCCCACCCTACCACAAAAACAGAGCATTAGGTGGAGTGTTTTTTACCTCTGGATGCCAAGGTGGGGTTGATTGGACTCTCTGCACAGTGCACATACTTTTTGTACACTACATAGAGCGCCAGCCTCCTACAGTATGAAGACCTCAGGATGCCAGTAGTCTGGACACTTCACCAGATACTAGGTTAGTCGCTCTCCTTAGTCTTACTACGGAGGAGAGTGTATATTTTGCTGTAGTGATCAGAAGGGCTGCAGAGGTCCTTGACCAGCAGCTCCCAACTATGAAGTTAAGACCTGCATCCTTACAGAGGTTGTTCAGCATGTTGGGTGCCTGTTCAACTTATGCTGCCCTTCATTGAGGGCAGGAGAGGCTCTCCAGGATTTTGCCATAACAATGTAGCTATAGGCTTTTTTAACCTTCCTCTGTCATAATCCTTTTTTTAAAATCACTTTTATAGCACTTTTTTGCTTCATAACTTTTAGCCACACTACTTTTATAACATGACTAAAATACATTGACAAAGTCAATAGCTCTCACAAGGATGTGACCGATTGGCTTTGACAGTGCTTGCCATTACTGCCAAACAATTGTGCCTCTGAAGTTGTAAATGCACTCACGCAGGCAGCAGCAGCCATGTAAGGAAAAAAGGAAAAAAACTTTGTTGCCATGTGTAAAAACATCTCTCTAAACAGAATTTCTGTACACTAAAGTGATGCTCTATGCACATATCTTAGAGACATTGTCCATCAAGCTTGAAACTGAGGGAGACTTTGCAGAAGGAAGAACTAGAATTGAACATGTCAGTTTGCGTGCATCATTAAAATGATTATTTCAGAGGTGAAAGTCAAACAAAGATAAAGTGGAAACAGCAGTATTATTATTTACCAAAAAAGAGAATATGCTAACTAAATAGGGTGGGGTGGTTATAGCTAGCTATGCTGTCACCTTCCATCCCCTGTTTTGCCACTCACTCACTTATTTTCACTCACTAGCCCTCTTCTGATGCCCATTTCTTTGCCCTATTGTCAGACTCTGTTTCCTCTTGTAACCAGCAAGAGTAGGCTAGCATACTTATAGAGTCAGCATCATAAAAACTTGACCACTAGAGACCGAAAAGACAGCAAGTTGAATGGAAGACTGACTACTGAAAAGAAGTTAGTTTACATAAAAATATCTCGACTTGGTTCGTTAGTATAGTGTCAAACATTTTCAGCGTATTGGTAGATGCAGTAAAAGGAATCTGTTAGCGAGAAACTTCTGTGCAAGAGGAGGTGGTATGGAGACCAGTGAAACCTGAGCTGAAGTACGAAAACAAAGAGGGGCTTAAGTTCACCCAGCAACGTCCAGGATGAACCAATGTCCGGGGAAGAAGAAACATAAATGAAAAGGGGTTGAAGCTCAACCAGCAACAATGAGTAGGAACAGATCAAAGGGGAGGAAGAAACAAGAAAAAAAAAACACTATGGAGGGAACAGCAGGCTGAAGGAACTGGACGGGGGAAGAAGTAGTACCTCACTTCAGTTGAATCAATCTGTGCTTTGTCCAGGCTCTTCAGAAAGGAACAACGCTGGCCAACTAAGAAGGTTACAAAGAAGAGTGCCACTGAATCCAACAAATGGAAAGCAGTGAGCAGGCTCCAAACCCTTTTTCTAAACAGTAGTGTCTCGCAAGTGATATAGCATGCACTAGCGCACGTTCTCGCATACTCAGCCCTAAAAATGGTCACCGTGAGGCTGTTCAAGTTTGCTTTAGGGATGGTGTCATCTTGAATTAATTTAATCCCAAATTGCCACCTGCTTATGCAACTATTACAAGAGTATATAAACAAGCTGTGGTGTCAAAGCCAAGGTTTGTACAGCAACTTATTGCCTTAACACAGAAGATGAGACCATGCTTGCCAGGGTGGTCACATCACAAAAATAACACAGTAAGGTTCCCCTTCCTTCTACAAATCTTGCTTCATGATGACAATAGATCCCTCCCTTAACGTCTGGGAATTGCAAATACAGGATTAGCAGTAAGTGTTTTATGGTAAGGGGACAAAGCTCCCCTTCACATCAGTATCCTAGAGATGAACCATTGCTCTAGGTTTGCAGTCTTTCCTGCCAAGAATAAAAAGATGTTCTGTATTGATCTGCATGATCAATACAGTCCCAGCATACTATACAAACAAGCAAAGAGGCACTCTATCTCTTATTCTATTCAAAAAGCTTGGACAATATAGGATTGGGCCATCAAGCACCATATTCAGTTACGAACTGAGAGTGTTCCTGGAATAGATAGTATATGGGAAGACACTTTAAGTAGAACATGTTGCGAGTTGCAACATCATCAAGCTCAAGTAACTAAGATCTTCTGACTCTGGGGCAAGCCGAATTTGTACCTGTTCAACAAATCTAAACAAGAAATGCTGCTGTATTCCGTAAGGCATATCCTACTGGGGTCATGTTAATGATATTTTCATAGCTTGGTCAAAGACCTTTACCTACACTTTCCCATCACTTCCCTTAATCCCAAAGATAATAAACAAAATGAAAAGAGAGCCGCGTCTGAGAATAAGAGTCGCCCCATGGTCATCAAGACAATTCTGGTTCATAGAAGCTCTTCTCCTATAAGGGCAGCCACACAACGTCGTCACCTCTACCAAACCTGCTTTCTTGTGACAAGGACCACATACTGCACCCAGAATCAGCATCTCTAAGTTTATTAACATGACTCCTGAATACAGCGAGTTTCACAGCTTAATAAACTCCAGATTAATGCAGAGGAATTCTGGTGCAAGCTGGAGATATGTCCACAAATAAATCTTACGAAGCTAAGTGAAAACATTCTGTATTCGGTGTATTCAACACAATTTGCATCAAATTTCTTCTGTTTTGCATCATACTCGTCCATATCTTCTACAGTTATCCTGCTTGCGTCAGTGTCTTACTTTGGTTAAAGTTCACCTGGGCGCTGTTTCTTATCACAGATCATTTTGATCTGTTATATGAAGCAGACATAAACATTTTCTCTTTGAAACTGTCTTTTCTGTTTGCTTTAACCTCCACGAGAAGAGTAGAATAAATTCAGGCTTTTACAATAAAATAACCTAATCTACAGTTTTGACTAGTCATTTTAGGATCTAATCTGTGCTTCATACCTAAAGTATCATCAGATTTTCACTTGAATATACCTGTAATGCTTACAACTTTCTTTAAAAATCCAAGCACTGCAACAGAAATAACTCTTAATACTCTGAATATCATAAAGTGACGAAAGTTTTACCTGGACAGAACTAGCACATTTAGAAAATATGTTCAATTGCTTATATTTTACGATCCACCTAGGAAAAGGCAATCTCTTTTTCGTATGGAGTATAGCTTGCTGGGTGTCTGCCATGATAAGACCAGGAACCCTTTGCAAGGAAGGGTTTCAGCATATTCAAGTAAAAGTGTGTCTACAGCAACGGTTTTGTTCACTGGAGTGTTAATAGCAGACATCTGCTGTGCTGCAACCTGGAAGAACAGGCACATGTTTACCCAACACTGTTGCCTGGACTCTAGGGCACTGAGGAATGCTGCAGTTAGTCACGCCATTCTATGCGACCTTTTTCGATATAGGTGAGCCCTCTTGTTAATTAATTACCCACCATCCACAAATAATTGTATTATATCAATGACTGCTTGCTACTTTGATTCAAGCAAGTGAATATTTGAAAGATCCTATTCTGGAGAGAAAAAAACATTTAATTACCTTTAAACGTAGTCCTCCAGAATTGGTATCTTTAATTGATTCACATGTGACCCAGCCTCCTTCCCATTAGTAGCTCAGCTACATATATTATCCCTCGACATGAGTGCTTTATGAAATGTGAAGGATGTGATATTCACTCTGTGTCTGATTGGTTGAAGTTTGGCTCTTTTCCTAATAATGAGAATAATTTGTTGCAGCTGCAGTGCTGTATTTTATATGAATGAGTATATTACTTGTAAAGCTCAACACCTACCTTAAGCAGGGCATCATGATGGTACAATGAGTAGGAGGAGGCCCAATGAGCTTATGTGAGCATTGGTTAAGCAGATCTAAAGAGCCAGGCTTTCAACTGTTATTTGAAACAAATCTCATTGTCCGTTCCATGTAAAGTAACTCCAAAATCATTCCAAAGTTTTGCCCCCAGGAGGTCAAATGAATGCCCACCTTTTGTTACCATCTTGATCCTAGGAATTGTTGGGTCATACATTTGATGATTTCATATCCCTTATGGTTCAACAATGTTTTACACGTACCGTCAGATATCTGGGACCCATACCATGAAAAGCCCAGTTTATTAAAACCTAGATATTTAAATTGAATTATCTTGCTCATCTGGAGCCAGTGTAGGGATCCGAGATGTGGCGTTATGACGATGACATATCTTTATAAGCAGCCTGCCTGCAGCATTTTAAACCAACTGAAACCACATAGCCAAACACTGATGGAGTTGGTATAATCCAGTCTGGATATAACCAGAGCATGTAAAACTGTCTTTCGCTTTGAGACAGGCAAGACGTCCAAAAACCCCTTTAATGAACATAGCAAAGTAACAAGTTCCAGTAGTTAACAGTGTTTGGGGCAAGATAACTTGGTGTCAAATTTGACACCCAGTATTCTGACCTAAAGGGAGAGATAGTGATTGTTTGGCTTCGGTTAGAAAGTCAATCAACAAACCTTTATAGAGCGCAGCAAATCATCCCCGAGGGTCTTGAGGCACTGGGGTTGTATGCTGCTGCACGATGGAATGATCATTGGAACATCCAGGTCTTTAGTTCTCTTCTGAATCACTGGAGTAACTGTGCGGTCCTGAGGTGCAGGGGGGAGGTTGTTCCAAGATTTGCCCACCAGGTGTGGGAAGGAGCATCCTCCACTGTTGGCCCAACAGATTTGTGGGGTTTCTGCAAAGGAGAGGGAAGCTGATCGGAGTGGTCTGGTTGATGGAAGGTCAGGCATTTGTTGATGTATGTTGGTCCTTCGTTGTGCAGTGCCTTGTAGTTGTGGGTCAGCATCTAGAACTGGCATCTCTTATGAATCGGGAGCTAGTGTAGTTTTTTGAGATGGGATGTGATAGGGGGGCCTTCTGGTGAGGTTGAATATGAGTCTGGCCGCTGAGTTCTGTATTGCCTGGAGTTTCTTTAGGAAGCGTGCTGTGATTCCTACGTAGTGTTTCCATAGTAAAGATTTAATTCAGCTGATGGCCATCCCATTGACCCAAACATTTTCAAGTTCTGCAAGCATGATCAAGTTCACCACTGTGTAAAATGCTGCGGATACGTCCAACAGCACCAGAGCAGCAGAATGACCTTTATCCAAGCTGAACCTAATTAATTTGGTAACTTCGAGCAGTGTCATTTCTGTACGGCGATTTGGAAAAACTTATGTTCCAGATCATGGCACTTTTTAGAACCACTATCTACTTTTAAGTATGACAAACTTTCACAACCCATTATACTTTAATGGACATGAGGTGGACGTTTTTTTATGTAACTGAAGCATCATGTGGTATTACATTTCTATTTGCAGAAAACACACTTTCCATTGAAATTGTCGCTACATATGCACAGACATGCAGTTTTATAGATAAAACTATACTGCACACAGATGTGTGGAAATCTGCATTCAGTGACATTGTATTACTTGTGCATCGCCAAGTAAAGTAATTGCAAGTAAAGTGTCTTGATTTGATAAAAGCTGTGTTCCCATCAGACTTCAAAATTGAAAAAAGGGCTTAATTTTACTTTCCTAATGCTGAAAATGTACATTTCATTTGCAGGTATTTGTTTTAGGAAAAATTACATCCTCCATCTTTCCTTTAAAATTTAATTTAGCCCAGCAGGAGTCACATAATTCACTTTACTTTCTCTGAGTGCACCAATTGTCGTTAAAAAAAAATAAGCAGCAGAATACCTACCATGACAACCTCTGTCGTTGAAGTTGCAGCAAACGTGACATGATAAATAAAGAACTTAAAGGCATCTTTATTTCCTGAACTTTGGTGACCCACCAAAAATAGGCTCGCGACCCACAGTTTGGGAAACTCTGTTTCAGATAGCTGAGAACTGACTAACTTTTTTTAACATCTTTGCTCCTGCTTGTAACCAAGATATCAGATGATAATTCGATAGGCTGTTAGGATCCACCAATGTTTCTTTAGCAGCAGTACAACATAGGTACACTTCCGGCAGTCAGGAACAGTCCCAGTCTCCAGTGATTGATTAAACTTTATGTTAAAACTTAGTAATTTGCAGCACCTTCTTAAGCACTTGTGGGGGCCTGGGTCAGTCTGAAAGCTGGATCTACTAGTAAGCAAAGCATGGGTTAAGTGTTCCAACCAGATGTTTAATTGAAACAGACGCAGCACATTAGGAGAGATAGCCGGCTCTGTAGCAGGCAAAGTGTCAATACTACCTGGAGACTCTAAAAACAAAAAGTGCAGGTAAATTTTCTCTCTTGTCATGAAAAAAACTCAGACACAAACTTTCACAAATATCTAAGGAGGGAGTAATGACAGAGCTACACGCTCAAGGTTTTAAGGTAAGATTTAACAATTGTGAAGATTTCCTTAGGGCCATTAGGGGCCTCCTTCATTTTCTGCACATGAAAGTCTCCCTGTGTCTTCCTGAAAAGTTTGATACTTTAACTCCCCCTTGTAGATAATTTTATTGGAAAGGGTGCATTCCTTCTCCATATTCTATCCAGTTCTTTTCACCTGCTTCTTTCTTCCCGCAGTGTCTGAGCATGATGAGCCTGATATGTAGCAGCAACCTGAAGCTTTACTTTGGTAAGGGGTGGGCGCTAATATGTTAACAGTTGATAGGAGCCATTTAGTAAAACATATTGACATTATCCTGAAAGAAGCCTTCCATTGTGGGGAAGGATGCAATTTAAGCTTTAATAAGGGACTGTTCACAAATCTTGCTTCAAGCCTGAATTGTTTTAAAATCAAGGTGTTGCAGGGGCTGGTTTTCGTTATCTTTCAAATGAAAAAGCACAGGAAAGTGATCTGACTAGGTAATTGGGTAAAGACATACCAGCATAATAGATGACTTGTTTGAAAGAATCAAATCAAGCATGTTTCTCTCTGTGAGAGTCGGAGAAGTGACAAATTGATTTAAATTCAAAGCAAAGAAAACACCAGTCAGTGCACAGGCCAGTGCTTTATTTGGGTCATAGTTATAGAGGTTAAAATCCCTTAATGGAGTAAAATTAGAACACTGAGCACAGTAGGGGACAATTATATCTGTAAGAGAGTTGGTGAACTCCATGTAGTGACCAGGAGAGCTATAAATCAGGGCCCCCTAGAAAGAGCACTATGACCCAAGTGTAATGTTTAAAACGCTCCTTGTTCTGCAGGTATTTGATATAAATAGATTGCTGTACACTCAAAGTAAGGCAGGTATATTATGCTGATTCCATGACCTTGACAATCCTGTCACTGAAAATGGGAAATTGGACAACCGGCAAGAATTACATTACCAATATCAGGGATTGAAGAGTCAGTCATCCAGGTTTCCATAAAGAAAATGATATCCAGGTGATAGAAGGGCAACTATAGCTATACATGCTTAGGTAAAGATCTAACACTTATAAGCTAAGTGTAAAATGGCTGAATTCCACCCTCTAAACTCTGGTAGCAGAAACAAATGTAGACAACCCACTATACTGAGCGGTACAATATGTTTTGGTGCGCAAAACAATAGTGTGCTGACAGGCCTGGCAAATGACTGTATTGAAGAGTACCACAGTCAATACTATGAAGTCATTACACTCTCCTATGAAATTTAATGTGGACTGCTGTTTAATTTTACTGTGGGACTCCCAGCTCGACTACTGGGATGGTTAAAAAAGTGAATCTATGAAAGATATCAATTGCGGAGAACTAGTCACAGGTAAGGAAGTGTTCGTGGCATGTGTAGCTGTAGATACACATGCTGCACTTTCTTTTGCCATCTAGTGTTGGGCTTGAATGTGTGTACAACTTGTTTTTCTTCAAATAAAGTATTTTTGAGCCACGGGATCTAGTGACTCCACCTATTAGTGGTACTTCGCATGGACATCGGCTTCATTGTTAGTTTCTTCTCAGCCGCTGGGTTCAGAAGTGTCATGAGCTCCCGTTCTATGCTTTACGGTGTGCCTGCCAGGCCCTTTGATCTCTCCCCTCGTCGGTTCTACAAATCAATTCTAATTTCGCTGGTTTCAACCTTTGTTTCGTTTGATTCTGTGTTGGCTGTATACCTCTCGACTCCCACTGTCTCGGCGAGAGTGTCTTAGTGATGGAAAAGACTCAATTTTGATTCTGTCCTACTTGCCATGCAAAGTACCCCAGATCTGACCTTCATGAAGTTTGCAATCTTAGTTTATCTCGTGACCACCGTGAAGACTCCTGTTTTGGTGTGTCTTGCGTTCCGTTACAAAAAGACTCCATGGAACCAATGCACCAGTCACCTAGCCTTGGTCACCTTGACGCACAGAGGAGACACAGAAGACACTCCAGACATCCTTGGAGAGCGTGAAGAGTCTTCTGTAAAAGAATCCGGTGCTCTGGGCATCGAAATGGAACTAGCTGTCTTACCGGAAAGCGCAGATTCCAAGGCGGATATTAAGGCTGAACAACTTCTACCTATCCAGCAGCAACAAAGAATCTCAGTGAGTACTGATACTTCCCCTACTCATCACAAAGGCATCAGCCTTGAGCTCCTGTGACATATCTGGTGCGCCACTGCCTTCTGGCCATGGTTGACACTGGCATTCTGAGACAGGCTCACAAGTTCCACACTCGCCGTTGAAGTCCACCGCGTAGCATAAAGCCTCATCTTCCTCTTCTGCGCCTGATCAGAAGGTGCACCATTGAAGACCCTCTATACCGAAAGGGGTGGAGCTGAAGATGTCCGCGCCAATACACCATGCACCAAAACATTCTGAACTAAAATTAAGTTCAGTGACCCGAAGCATTTGGCGCCAAAATAGAGCTCGACACACAGGGTTGGGTGACTTTCCATCCCATTCAGTCAGTCATTAGATCTGTAAAGCGCAACTTTTCACCCCAGGGGGGTATCCAGGCGCTGTAGCCTGTTGCTGCGAGCTGGATCGCTACTCCTCAAACAGCCATGTCTTGAGCTTCCTCCTGAAGCCGAGGAGAGTGTGAGTAGTGCACAGATGGGGGTGAGGTTGTTCCAGATCTTGGTGGAGAGGTAAGAGGAGTGTTCGCCACCGCAGCTGCATCAAACTCTCAGTACTTGTGTGAGTGTTACAGAACTGAGTTTCCTGGTGTGCCAGTGGAAGGTAAGCCTGTGGTTGATGAGATGGGGTCCGATGTTGTAGAGGGCTTTCTATGCCAGGGAGAGAACCTTGAACTTGAACCTGTTGTGTATGGGCAGCCAGTGGAGACCTCTGAGGAGAGGGGTGATGCAGCTCTGTCTGCGGGGGTCCAGAACGAGTCTAGCTGTTGCGTACTCAATGATGTGGAGGAGCTGGGCGAGGAGTCTGACATAAAGGATGTTTCTGTAGTCTAGTCTGCAGGCGATGATGGCTTGCGTTACCACCTTTCAGGTTTCGATGGGGATCCATCTGAAGATCTTCCATAGCAAGCGCAGATTGTGGAAGCTGGAGAGGTTCCAGCGTTTATTTGTCATTTGAAGGTGAGTTTGCTGTTGATGATGCCAAGATTGTGGGCATGGTCACTCAGGGTATGGGTTTGTCAGAACGTGGATGGCCACCAGGTTTCGACCCAGGGGGAGGTGTTTCCGAAGATGATCACTTAGGTCTTGCCCGTGTTCGGTTTCAAACAGTTGGATTTCATCCATCTGGCAACATGGGTCATGGCATTGCTGCAGTTGTCTCTAGGGGTGGTGAGGTCTTTGTAGAGAGAGAGAGAGTGAGTTGAGTTTCATCAGCATATGAGATGATGTTGAGTCAGTGGGAATGAACAATCTCTGCCAACAGAGTCACATAGGTGTTAAAAAGGGTGGGGCTGAGTGAGGATGCATGGGGGACGCTGCATATGGTGCTCTTTGGTTCTGAGGTAGAAGGTGGGAGGTGGACTCTCTAGGTGCATCCTGTGAGAAAGGTGTGGTCTCTTTAGGTGTGTCCTGTGAGAAAGGGGTGGATCCATTTGAGGGCTTTGCTTCGAATCCTGATGTGGTGGAGTCTGGAGATGAGGGTGTAGTGGGAGGTGGTTTCGAACATGGCAGAAAGGTCAAGGAGGATCAGGGCTGCCTTCTCTCTGTGTCGAGGAGGGACCTGATGTCATCCGTTGCAGCGATAAAGGTGGTCTCGGTGCTGTAGTTGGTGCGGAAGATGCATTGGGAGGTGTCCAAAAGATTGTGTCTTTTCAGGTGTTCGGAGATCTGTTCGTTGATGGCTTTTTCCAGGACCTTAGCTGGGAAGAGGAGCTTTAAAATAGGGTGGTAATTTTTTAGGTCACTGGGGTCTGCAGACGGTTTCTTAAAGAGCGGCTTGACCTCTGTTTGCTTGTCCTGATGGAGGTGTTAAGGATGGCAGTGAGGATGTTGCTGATTTCCTTCTGGCCCAGGTTGAAGATGTAGTGGGGGCATCGGTCGGTGGGTGTGCCGGAGAGGGTCGAACTCATGAGGGCTGCTGTTTCCTGGATGGATAGTCTTCTAATCAGTGATCAAGTGGTAAGGAGAGTCGCATGATGGAGTCAGTAGGTGTTCGATGCTGGTGGGTTGGGAGTGAAAGTCTTTGTGGATGACTGTGATTTTGTCATGGAAGTAGTCAGCTAGTGAGTCATAGAATGTCTGAGAGGGTTTGATTGTCTTTTCAGTGACCACTGGGCTGGAGAACTCTTTGACGTTCTTGAAAGGTTCCTTCGGCCGGTTGGTGCTTTCCTCAGTGCGGCTGAGTAGGGTGATCTTTTTTGCTTCTCTGAGCCGTAGGTATTCGTTCAATGCTTTTTTTAGGGTGGAACGGTCTGCTTGGTCTCTCCTGCTGTGCCACAGTCTTTATGGTCGTTTGCATGCTCTGAGTCTGCGGAGTTCGGGGGTGACCCACCTTGCGGATGTGCTGGATCTACTGGAGGTGGAATTCCATTGAGAATCCATTTGGATAGATTCGAGCCATCTTGCTCGAGGTTGCCGGTGAGGATGGGCTTGCTGGAGTCTCTGTCATATTTTCCCCATCTGTGGAGGGGTGAGGGTCAGTATGTGGTGGAAGGCTCCAGTCTGCTGGTTATGGAGAAGTATACCAAGTGGTGGTCGGCCAATGTGAGCTCCAATGTGTGGGAGAACTTAATTTTATCTCTGGCTGTAAAGATAGGGTCCAGGATGTGTCCTGTGATGTGTGTGTAAGGCTGGTGACTAGTTGTTTGAGTCCAATGTTGCTTAGGTTGTCCAGGAGGTTGGTGGAGTTGTGGTCGTTGGGATCGTCTAGGTGGAAAGTGAGATCTCCCAAAAACATGTAGTCTGTCAAGTCGATGGCTAGAGGGGGGCGGGGGCAGTGAAGTTGGCAATGACCTTGCAGAAGGTGGGGCCCTGAGGGTCTGTACAAGAGGGTTTCCCTGATGGTTGTTCTGTCGTCATTTTGGATAAGGAAGTTAAGGTGTTCCATGAGGTGAAACATCTCTTCTTCGAAGGTAGTACAAGGGAGGCTGTCCATATGCATGATGGCTATGCCTCCTCCATGCTTGTTGTGGCGGTCTTTGTGAATCAGCTTGTAGCCTTGCGGGATGAAGCAGGTGATATCTGGAGCCGAAGCGGGTGTGAGCCAGATCTCAGTGATGAACATCAATTCCGGGCTGAAGGTGGTTATGGTGTCCCATATTTCCATGATGTGTTTGCAGAGCGATCTTGCGTTGAGCAGTATGTAGGGGAGTTGTTTCTCAGGCTTGGAGGGCAGCGGTGGGGAGCTGGTGGAGGTGTTGCAGATGAAGTGGCATTGCGAGCAGGTGAATGGTCCTACTGTGGAGCAGGGGGAGGTGATGCAGCAGTTGTTGTCATGGTTCCTGGGGACCAGGTCCCAGAGATCGGGCAGCAGAGTATCAGCAGATAGTGGGAGAGCCAGGGTGCATGGTGCTGGGCGCAGCCCAGGTGCTGACAGGCACAGATTGGCTTGCCTTTGGCGCACCTGCTGCACGATAGCACAGTGACCGCCATTAAGTAGATTCGGTGGTAGGGGGAATGCAGTGGGAGGAGGGCAGGGGTGGAAAACAAGGTGGGGGAAATGGCGGGAATGGGGCAGGAGCTAAACGCGTGGTACACTGGGGCACTACAAGTGCAAAAAGAAAAGAGGGTGAATGGGCCAACCCTCACTCTGCTCACAGAAGAGCTGGCAGAGTGAACAGGCAGGAAGGGCCCTCTTTCACTGCGGCCTCTTCTGCAGATTCTGGAGATTTTGGGCAGCTGATCATAGAGTGGCCTCAAGAATATCTGGACACTCATTAACTGAGGATACATATTAAGCCGGGCAAGGGAGGATGGTGGCAAAGCCTCCAGAGGTACCAAAGGACCCTAGTCCTCATAAGAGGAAGCTGAGTTTTAAGAAGCCCATCAACCCACCAACACCTTTGCCTCCCAAAAGACATAAAAAGCACAACTGGGTTACATCTCTTACGCTTCCTTAACCTTCCCTTCCTTATCCTTCTCCTCCTCATCCTTCTCCTCCTCCTGTACCTCCTGGGTTGCCTTTGGAGTCACCACAGCACTCACCTGGGGGTTCTTCACACTCGGGGGGGAGATAGTCCTAGACTCCCTTATGACCCATATGACCCAATTCATACCCACAAGGCTCAGACCCATAGGGTGATTACATTGAGCCTCCTACAGACACAGACCCGGGTTTGTAGTCTGTCAAGCCACCCCCACCAGATGATGTCACTGCATATCATGAGGTGTTAAACAGAACAGCCATGTTGCACAATGTTGAGCTCTTTGTGCAGCAAGAAGAGGATGATCTTCTTGTGGAAACCCTCTTCTCCATTCAGCGCACCCTTCAATATTTCCCAATGCTGAAAGGGGCCCTCAAACCGGCCACCAAGACTTTTAAGGAGCCAGGAAAGCATTATCACAACTAGTGTAGATAGGAAATATACAGCCTCCCATAGTGATCCTTCATTTATTTGTGGCCAGTTACTCCCTGACTCCCTGGTTGTACATACCACCAGAAAACGGGCCAACACCCAGAGCACTGGTTATGCAGCCCCTCCAGGCCAGCAGAGCAAGAAAATAGATGCTGGGGGGAAAAATGATGGCAGCATAGTCCGTTACTCATTGGCAACTAGCCAACTCCATTATCTGTCTATCCCAGTATGACCACACCCACTGGGACCAAATGGCAGATCTGGTACATCTCCTAGAGCAGTAATGCGAAAATGCTCAGCAATTAGTGGCAGAGGGAAAGGTTTTCTTGAATACTGATTTCAGATGTGCTTTAGACGCAGCAGATACAGCTGCTCTCTGCATTATTTCCAGCATTCTTTTCCCAGAGTGGACAAGAGTCTAGCTAACCTGCTCAGTAGGATGCGACATATATACGAGTGGAAACTCGAACCCCAAGTCCTGTACAGGTACTTTCACCTCTACGGGTTCCCACAGACAGATCTGTTTGACACAGCCAAAAATGCCAAATGCCCAATCTTCGCCGCCAGACTACCACACCCACAGTCTCTGGGCAATGTACTATGGATGAGTTGGTCTGGGACATTTGCTTAGGCATTGCCACCTCTCCCACTCCTGTTTGTGGTAAGGAGGCGGCTGAGACACATACCCCACACTCATTTTGGTAGCACCAACCACAGTACACCAGCCATGATACTCCACCCTAGTAGAACTCTCTCTTGTACCACACAAGATGCTCCCCCAGCAGGCTGGATCTTCTCCCACAAAAACACAATACTCTGACATCCCAATCCTCAGCAGGCGCAACCTTGCAATATGGATTCTGGGGTCTTACATTTTGTTATCTTAACCTACCAGAAAAGTGTATGTCTATTCTTAAAGAGCACGACATCCTAGTACTAGGGCATGTTATACAGCCAAATGGAAACGTTTTGTGCACTATTGTATTTCTAAAGCCATCAGTCTACTCACTGCGTCTCCTTCAGCACATTAGGTTACCTCCTTTACCTGCAGAAGGCAGGACTTGCATATAAATCTATTCATTTACAAATGGCTGCCGTAGCTGCCTCCTTGCAAAAAAGCAACATATTTCACTACTTAGAATTCCAGTCACTAAAGCATTCATGGAAAACCCCAAAAGAATTATTCCACCCCGGACACCCCCTGCTCTGGTCTGGAACCTTAACATTGTCTTCACAATACTGATGGCTCCCTCCTTTGAAGCATTTCACTCCTGTCCTCTTCAATTCTTATACTGAAAGGTAGCCTACCTTGTAGCCATTACCTCTCTCTGAAGACTTAGTGAAATACACACACTTGCCTTGCAAGAGCTGTTCTTCCATGTACATAAAGATAGTTGTTCTTAGAACCAATCCAAAATTCCTGCCTAAGGTGTTTCCACTTTTCACTTGAACCAAACAAATAAGCTGCTAGTCGTCTTTCCACATCCATAAATAGTAGCAGAATGAGCTTTTGCACACTCTTAATGTAAAAAGCATGCAAATGTACTACACTGACAGGACAAAGCCCTTCCATAAGACTCAACAGTTATTTTTTTTCTTACTACAAACCCCATAAATGACATGCTATTTCTAAGGCAGGGTTGCACGATGACTGGTCAAATGTATACAAACCTGTTATGCCAAAGCAGACAGAACGCTGCCTGTCCCTCGTAAGAAAGGGGCTTCTATGACTTTCTTAGGTAATATACCATTAGCTGATATCTGTAAAGCAACTAATTGGTCTATCCTTCAAACCTTTACCAAACACTACTGCATAGATGTTCGGCTAGACAATAAACGAGTTGGCCAGGCTGTATTACTCAAACACTTTCGTTCTTCTGCAACATCTTCAAACTAAGCCACCGCTTTTTGGAGGACTGCTTTACAATTCATGCACAGTATGTGTTTATACAGCAACACATGCCACGAATGGAAAATGTTACTTACATTTTTAGCATCTGTTTGTGCTATGTAGTGCTTTAGATTTACATGTGCCCACTCTTGTCCCAGGTCGCCCGAGGTTGTTGCAGAAATTTCCCTTTTTCTACTTCACATGGTCATTATGTCTTTGAACTCTCTATGCTCCATTTCTGATCTTGCCCTACGTGTGAGAGAAAAAAACATTCTCACTATAGAGCTGATGCCCATGCGCAATAGCACTAATAGGTGGAGTCACTAGATCACATGACCTGGAAAGACTTTATTTAAACAAGTTGTACACATCCGAGCTCAACACTAGATGGCACACTACATGCCATGAACCGATGCTTACAAGGTAAGTAACATTTTCCTTTTTTCTTAGAGGTCAGTTAGTCCTTCTACTTGAGAAAGCTCAGTGGGCTGCACCTGGTTCAGACAGCTAGTCTAATCAATATTTTGATTTGTATTCACAGAACTCACATGCAAGACCTAAAAGATGTCACTAACAATGTACATTACGAGAACTACAGAAGCAGAAAACTGGCTGCTGTGACGTGCAATGGAGTTGATAACAACAAAAATAAAGGCCAGCTCACAAAGTAGGTATTGAGGCTGTGCAACTCTTTGTGCAAGTGTTTATATGCAGGTTTTAATGTTTCTATTACTGGTAACCATTTAGCATTAAAAGCAGTGTTTCCTAGGAAAGTCACGTACGTTTATTTTAGCAAATAGTTTTTTTGCTGATTGATAAGCAGATCGAATTCTGATTTGTTTTACTTTGTAATTTGAAAATATTCACATGACTAGAAGTTCAGAGATTCTTGTTCCTACTGCCCTGTAAGGGAATTGCGTTTTTTCTGTTGATTAACTTTGGCACTGGTGACAAACTAACTCTTACTCCTTGGTGCATGCTGGTTGCTGACTAAGTCGGAAAAGTGATGTGCAGAACCTGGTGTTTTGCTTACTGGTGGGGTGGAATGTGAGTAACTCTCAGACTTCATTCATTGGCCTCAAACTACTTGCAGGTCACTTCTTGTGCAGATCACTCCTTTTTCTCTTAAGTTGTTGCGTTGATATTGAGAAAGGAGAATACTGATGGTGGGATGCTTTGAGGGGAGCAACTGCTGTGCAATAAATTACAGCATTGCAAGTGTCACCATGCTGTTTGGAACGGTGGCACGAAACCCCAAAAACCTGTGTTTTGCACGTTTTAAGTTTTAGAGTATTTGTGTCCTGCCGCCCATCACAAACCATATCCACCTGTTCACGGACCTTTGTAGGCCTGTATGTCCTCAAGTCTGTGTATACCTTTCACTCTAGCACTGATGTCATGGCTCACATTCCGGTTACCTGTCTCTCCATCACTTCCGGTCTGGGCTGCAATGCCAACAAGGTTTCCTTATCTGTATCCCGCTTCCTCAAAATTGTATGTAAGTCCATTACCATCTCTCTCTGCCCTTCCACGAGGTTCCAGATTCGCCAGTCATCTCCACCATCGTCCACAAACCTGTCCTGTTCTCACGGTGGGCTTCGAAAAAACGCCTTTCTTTCTGTAGCATAGTGTCCAGCAAAATGCAACGCCAGTGCCACATGCCATAGGCATCTCTTCCCCGCACACTGTTATCCTCCATCCCTGTTCAATGTGGTCCTTCGTCTGCCTTGGGGAAAAATGTTTGAAGGAAATGTCTAGAAACAGCCTTTTCCCTTCTTTCTCGTAGGTCTCACTGGAGTCTGTCCCAGGCATGTCTATTTTCTCCCATCTTGGATGCTTTCAAACTCTGCTTGAGGATACCTCTGTTTTCTGTGTTATGTGGCTGTCTGCTTGCATAAATGTCACCATTCACTGTACACTCAGTTACACCTTAAGTCTCATCAACCAGACATTTATATATATCATGAAAATCGCCTTAAGATGGGGAAGGGAAAGCGCGCTGTACAGGACATGGGGAACAGTTCCCTTCTACTTTCTGCCAGCCTCGGCCTTCTGAATCTTTTACTGTTTTAAAGACAGGCTCCAGATACAGAGTTAGCCATAAAAAGCTTGCGACTTACACACAACCAGAAATGTGATATAATTTACCAGCTTTAGCCCACTTCCCTCGCCCCCATTCAAACCATAGTATTCACAATACTTAAAGAATGTACTCCTGCTTAACCTCTAAAGGGTTGCACGTTTGCGTGGCCTGATGTTTAGAGCAGCGCAGTGTCGGTCTCTTTCTGTTGATCAAGCACAGGAAATGGATGTCACGCTCCTGCTTTATCTTCTGTTTGGCATTTAAAGATCCGGAAACTGACATTCCAGCAGTCACAGAATCATAAAGGATTGTCAGCAGACCAGCTTTCCCAGGGAGATGAACTTCGTCCCCAGAAAGTATGCAGACCTAGACCATCTTTTAATTCATTTTAAATGAGTATTTCATGCAATACGCCGCTCAAAGGAGGATGGAAGGAGAGGTTGTGTGAAAAGAAAGATTGTTTATCTAGAAATGAGTTATTCTCCATGCTTGTGAAGACCTCTTTTGCAGGAGTCTTCTAATCTATTAGAGACAAAACTCAGTGCACTGTAGTAATGTGGAGCACTTCAACTTCAGATATTTACATACGTACAACCATTTTAAGCTGTTGGCGGAATATAAGTGAACAGCGGCATATATGATTGGGCGATCCTGTTTTTATTTTTATTTTTTTTAATAGTAGTTTATTGATTTGACTGACACATACAGAACATAAGAGAGGCTTAATATCCTCCTCTTCTAACCCCCTGTCTTCCTCAAGTTACCATGCTCAACTCTCCGAAACACTGATCCCTCTTGGCCATACTTTATCAAATTTCTTGAGACATCCTCTGCCTTCATACATCGCCTTATTTTGCATATGGGCGGTCCTGTTTCAAACATCCATCACTTTAAAGGAAAGACTAGATAGCATGCTTCGAAGTATAACATTTTTGGCAACAGATTAAACATGAAATTTTGCAGCAGTAATTTAATTGTAGCGATTCACATGGATGGAGTATAGAAACGAATGGCAATTACGTGTTTAACTGCGAGTGTTGTGTACAGCTTTTTATTTACTTGTAAGGTTTAAGTAATAGTTGCAAGCTGAAACGTGTTGGGAGTTTATGCAGCCCATTTTCTGATGGGCAAGGTTAAAACAGATGTTGGCGAATTAATTTGCTAGTTGCTGTTAATCTGGAAGTCAAAGAATAGTTGGAGCTCAAAGTCTCGTAAACTAATTATCCTGATCTGTAACTCCATTATTTCAGCTCTTCTCTATTTGATTAAGGGCTGTAAAGGAAACAAAAATAAACAAAACTAGAGTTGTTTTACTGATCCTCATGCTGTAGTGTAAAGCAGCACAGCTTCCTGTTTGGGACTACGAAGACAATACTGCACACCAAGGAATGGGATCCTCCTGTTCTTTCCCAACTTCATTCATCCCGTCTTTAAAACAATGGTTTCTCCTTAATTCTTTTAGCTGCTGTGCAGTCTCCCACACTTTCCTTTTAGCCTCTCATGCTCTATGTACAGTTGATGCACTCTCCCCCCACGTTTGCTGTCAATTTGCCATCACCTACTCATTTTATGTCTTTTTCAGTAGAACAAATAAATTGATCCCTCACCTGGTCATAAAAACTGTAAAAATTAAAGTCAAAGTTGCCAAAACACACAAATTGTTTTATAAATTGCATGTCGGACGCACTGCTACCGGAAAAGCGGGGTGAGGTGTGCATATGAGATAAGGGGGGAAGGTCAGACTGTGTAAAGTTTGGCACATCTGTGAAAAGTGTGATGAAATACATGTAAAGGGTGGGAATATGCATGGTGTGTGCCCTCTTGTTTCATATCTGCCTGAGAATGGCCCATGTGATGAGGCAAACTTTAGCTGCAAAATTGTTTACTTCTACCACTCTGCAGTTTCAGAGCCCGTTACCCTAAAGAAGGGGCTCCTAAACATGTCCCCTTCAACTACTTAACCATTGCATGTCATTACCAACGCGATACAGGAGTCTCTTCCCCTTGTGAAGTTTCCTCAACAGTTGTGAAGTCAGTGCACTTCCCCACCATTACACAACATTTCCTCATCTTGTGCCAACTCTTTCTACTGTATTATCTAGGACCACCTTCTCCACTTCCACTGCTGTGCAATCCCAGGGTCGCGACTTCATCCACTGCCCCACCTGCCCTTCCCCGCCTTCAAGACCAGCCTACGGATACACTGTGATTGCAGCTTGCACTTCCAACATTGACTACCATCACTTCACAGCAGCATTTTAACACCCTCTTAATATCAAGAAAATTCATTTTTGCCTTGCTTTCCACCTGGAGAGAGTACTAAAAACGTCACTCAATTATTGTTGTAGGTTACTTGATAAACTCTCAATAGTTTTATTTTCCTATTTGAAAAGGTCTTTGTGACTATCTTTGGTCTACTGACATTAATGGCACATTTTTTTTCATTAGAAGACCAGATTACGTGGCTCAGAGTGAAACACGGATCCCTGTACAAGGAGTCCATTGGCCTGCCCCACCACAATTTTCTGAAGCATCTTTTTTTTAAAGCACAATGCTGCTATACCACTCCAAAACCATCCTGTGGCAGGTTTCTGTTTTGACCATTCTCTCAGTTTGTTTGGCTTTGCAAGAATGTTGACACCCTCAATACTCCTATCTCTGCTTCCTGGGCCATCGTGAAGTGCGTGTTGGAGAATCCCCTCATACATCATGTGGTCTTCTAAAAAAAAAAAAAAGAAAAAAAAAAAAAAAAAAAACTTTTTCCATAGTACTGCTTCCCTTGGTCATATTGAACCAGTACTCCTCAGCCATTTAACTAAAGTGATAAAAGGGTGATCTTTTTGCACCCTAATAATGCAAAGTGCACTGCTTTTCACTGAATCCATATTAATCAATTAAAAGGCGCTGGATACAATTAACATTACCCAAATCTGGAATGCTATAGACAAGAATGCATGTTTACTTTATTTCATTGATATGCTGCTTCAAAGTGCTGATGTAACTTACACTTGTTGATTGAATTTGTCAAAGTATTGCACATGAAGGTTAGAGGTTATGTCTCTCCAGCTACTTTTAATTATCGTAGTAATCAAATATTCCTCTCAACTATGCAAATGCTCCTTTTCGATGCTTTCAATTAATTTCTACAAAAAAAAAAACTATTGAACAATTAACCGTAGTAACTCTTACTAGAAGGCCCTTCCGTGCACCTCTTAAAAGTTCATAAAATATTTTGTAAGTGCATAATATAGATATAATGTGCATATTGCAAAGCACATCACATGCACATTAGGGTCGTAGAATTCTTATTTGTAAAAAGATCTCCAAACTTGAGAGTTTATATTTAATGTAGCAGAAAAACAAAGTAATACTTTAATCATGTACTTGCGGAATTTGTATATACTAATTCACATAATGTATATGCATGTGTACTGGTAATGCTGTTTCTTAAGAATCTGCTTAGTGCAACCTTTTTTGAAACGCCTGCTATTAATGCAAACTAACTGTCAAGGTTTAGCTCAAATCGCATTTCATAACCCTAGATTTATTTTTTGCCAACTGATTTTGCTGTGTTCACGTTAATTTGCTTCTTTAATTGACACTTACATTTATAAGACATGCTTTTAATTTGATTGATTTATTGCATGCTGAGTTTATATTTTTGTTTTTTAGATATGACACTGTTGACGGCATGTAAGTGGTATTTTTTATTTATTTTAAAGGTTGAAGCTACAACTTAAATTTATATTAAATACATTTTCTGTGGTTCTTTCGAAATGCAAGTTATCTTTTCATCTTTTGTGCACATTTGTATTTAATCTTATCTGTGACGTTAAATGTTACTGCCCCTTAAATTACAACATATCCACAAGTGAGAACACAATTTCCTTGAGAAACTATTTATACTTTCATGTTCAGGTCTGTACAGCCTCGCTTACGTGACGATTCCCTCCAAATGTGTACGTTTGCGGATCTGACTTTCACGTTATTTATTGCGAAGCACCTGGCAGTGACGTGTTGGTGCAGCATCTGCGCCATTCTGGCGTTCTGGTACACAACGAATGTCGTGTTGCCAGATTACTTTTGAAATGTGATATTAATTTTACCTCTTCAGGGGTGTGGAATTTATTAAAATATCTACTTGTCCACGGGACAGGTTGCTTCTCAAATCTACTTGTCCTGTAAAAAGATCTACTTGTCCCTTTGGTGCCATGTAGTGTGGCACCAAATTATGGCAGCAATCTCTTTATGTAAGAGCTCTGATAATAGCCTCTCTGATTATGCCAGGGCTACTACCATAGTAGGGCTTGAATACTTGCAGTTTCAATCCCTACTGTAGCAATTTCCTTATTTTTCCACCTTTCGGCAGATCTGCATACTGGGGCTGGAGGAAGCAGTAAGCAATAGTTCCAGGGCTGGAATGCCTTTGAGTCTGCAGACCTACTAACCTGCATGTTTTAAAGATCTTCACCAGCTTCTCTCTAATATTTTCCCATAATAAGAAAGGTTGGACATTTACTCCTGACAATGGCAGAATTAGAACTTCTTCCAGGGTTGGGAAGAAAGTGGCTGGAGGGAAAATGAACTTGCAAATGCTCAATAGATTTTCACATAAGCAAATCTACACATGCGTATTTACCCATGCTAAAATACAGTTCACAAATATTTTATAGGGGTACGACATATACCATGGGTGCACTTTTGTGACTTTCTTTAAGAATTTGGGGCCACATGTAGGTAGGTTCAGATTTGCGACCCGCAAATTGCGAGTCGCAAATCCGAATGTAGGATGGTGTCCCTGACACAATCCTTGATTCGCAAGGGCTTCGCAAATGCACACCTCATGAATAATCATGAGGTGGGTCGCAATTTGCGACCCCCTTGCGAATGGCGGCCTCACAGGGATGGTGGCCTGCTGGAGACAGCAGACCACCATGTCTGTGACTGCTTTTCAATAAAGCAGTTTTTTTTATTTTTTTTTTTTAATGCAGCCCGTTTTCCTTAAAGGAAAACGAGATGCATTACAAAAACGAAAAATTAAACGTTTTCGTTTCATTTTTTCAGAGCAGGCAGTGATCCTGCGGACCACTGCCTGCTCTGAAATTTTTTTTACAGTGACATTCACAATGGGGAAGGGGTCCCAGGGGGACCCCTTCCCTTTTGTGAAAGTGTTAGCACCCATCTGAAATGGGTGCAAACTGCGATTGGCTTGCGCCCGCGTTCGCAAAACAATCCTACATTGCACTGCGAGTCGCAATTAGGAAGGGAACACCCCTTCCTAATTGCGAGTCTCAAACCCGTTTTGCGATTCGGTAACCAGGTTACCGAATCGCAAAACTGGGTTTGTGCACTGCAATGTGCTTTTTGCACGTCGCAAACAGCGAAAGTCGCTGTTTGCGACATGCAAAAAGCTACCTACATGTGGGTCTTGGTCCCTAATTAGGTCTGGTGTTAAAGACATTTTGTTTTTATTAAACTTCTATTTCTCTCTCTTTCGGCTGGCTTTACTGTGAGTGATCGCATTCTTCTCTTCCACAAGGAGCATATTGGCCCACAAAGTAGTTTTGTTCAGTGTCAGGAACTACAGTGGCAATCAGTGACGTAACGAAACTGGAGGGTGCCCCTTTGCAAAGAACATGGAGGAGCCCCCTCTCCAGACTCACTCAGGGCAGGTGCTGTGCTGAAGGGGCCCCCTGGAGGGCGGCTGCTGGGCCTTTGTTATGCCACTGGTGGCAACGTGTGCTTTTAGAGTTCAAAAACGTTTTTTTTTTTTTTTGCCAGTGTTTGTTACAATGTTGAGGGCCTTGTAGCTCCCACAACAATAAAGTGTTACAAAAGCCATGTCAAAACAAGACACGCATTGATGAAACTAAAAGACTTATAAAAATATGTCAGATCAGTTGGCTTTGTCAGTGTTTGTTTATTTTCATGCTTCCCATAATCGTGTTGAAAATGGTTACACTGATTTTCAATTAGAAATATTTTTGGGAAATACTAGCATGCATCAAAACATTTTACTAAATGACACCTCATTTGCATCTAATCAGAGAGCATTCTGGGAGCATTATACTTAGCCTCATAGCCTAAACTTTTCAAACATGTGTATACACGTTTTTTTATTTGTACTGGAACCAACGTCAGTAGTGAAGTGTGACCTTAAAACATTTATTTACAGCACTCACCCTAATAATGAAGGTTTTCAAATAATGAACCATAAATACAAGTTCGAACAGCATTATCTTTTGGAAACACATTACCTCAACTGTAGAGAGTTCCACTCTCTGTAAACAAGCAGCCAAAGGGTTTGTGCTGCAGAGGGTTGGGCCTACTTGTCCCAAGGACAAGTAAACATAAAAACTTGTTGCCCTTGACCCCAAACAAGATGTCCGGAATTCCACATCCCTGCTCTTTCCCTTTCAGAACACACCCTTCATAGCTGGGAGCATTATAAGTGTGTGTGTGTTATGTTACTTGCTTGTCTGGCAGTGACACTGCACACCCACCTTATATTAAGTTGTGTTAAAACAACACAGTAGAAGTTAACCCTTAGTTCGCCTAGAATACACCCACCTTTCACCACAACAACGTCCTATGAACCTAAATGAATCGATTTCAAAGAATAATTTGTCTGCTGCTTTCAGGATTATCATAACTTTGATATAGGCTGGTCTGTTAGAGGCTGGGATCCTATAATTCACTCTTATGTCTGTAGATACTTTTTCTGACGTCACAGCCCCCATTTAAAAAAACAAAAACTAGTCACCGTGATCAGAGGGCTCTATCAGTGTTGTACATCACTGATCAAAATTTATGCACAGTTGCAGCATCAGCAGTCTTAGCTTTTCAAAGAGAATTCTAGCAACATTGAAACCTAGAGTGAGATTGTCGCCTTTTGGAAATTCCACCAGAGGCAGCCGCGTTCAGGAGCACCTCAAAATTAAACCGCAGAGGAGGCTTTCATACTGCAAATCAGTGCTTAATTTGTGTTTGTTGTTTCCGGTGCTGAGCACTGGCACTTATTTGTGAGGGCCGGGGCTTATTCTTATGCCTTAAACATTTGCTGTGAGCAAAAGACACATATGTGAAAGACGGAAGAAGGAAGAACTAAAAACCGTCATAAAGGGCAAAAGTAGAAAGTTGCAAGATGAGCTAAAGGGGCAGGGGTGGCTGTAAATGGATTGAAGAGGCCCGAGATGGCTTCAGGATTACGCTGCCTAGTATTCAGTGCTGGCAGATTTAATTACAGCACCCTCATGTTTAAGAGAAGGGCTTTGAGCACCGGAACCTCTTAATTTACAAATTAAGCATTGCTGCAAATCCATACCTATAGTTATTTGCAGACATCTGTGAGCTACTGGGACTCTAGCAACACAAAAGGATGATGGACGGAGTGCTGACAATGCAAACACTCTCCCCCAGTCACAGATCTGGGTTTAATCCATCGTTCTTTTGCTCACCATGCCACCCCAGTTTGGATCCAGCCATATGCAAATCAGTCTTGACCCTGTTCCCCATGGGAACAGTCCAGCCCGAACTGCCAGGCCAGGTCCTCCCTGGACCGGAAACAAGCATCCTGGGACCGGTTTCAGGGTATCACCCTTCTTCAGCCAGACTAGCTTGAATCCAGTGGCATGGGAATCATTCCCCCCCCCCCCCCCCGAGCACCACAACACCACCATGTGTGCGTCATATTTAAAATACGGCACACCATGGCAGTAGTTAGGGGACTAGCATCAGAATTTTTAATGCTAGTCCGGCTCTTTGCAGGATTAGCATAAAAAATGTTGACGATAATCCTGCAAAACACCCTGAGGCCCATTGTAACTAATGGAAGCCTCCTTTTAATGCCTGCTATGAGCAGGCATTAAAAGTGTCGAAAAAATGTTGCAAAGAAATCTAACAGGCGGAGGAATGCCACCTTTGCATACATTATGTGTGGCGCAGGCATAATGTAGCGCAAAGGGATACAAAGTGGTGCAATGCATGCATTGTGCCTCTTTGTAAACATGGCATGGCGTTTTTGGCCTTATAACGCCACATTAGCGTAGAAAAAATGACGCTAATGTAGCGTTAGAATGGCACTAGGGGCTCTTGAATATGCCCCTGTATTTTATGTGGCTAGCTGAGTGGATTAGTGAAGCCAGCCTTTACAAGTGCTTTAAAACACATGAATGTATGTGAAAGGGAAGCGATGGAGAGATGAGGGGCACATTTACCGGGTGGTAGTGAGTGAAACCGAGGAGGTGGTCATGGGGTAGGAGGGTGCCACAATAAACTGTCGCAAAGGGCGCCACCAGTCCTAAAGCCGGCCCTGTGTGCATGCATAGTGGTGCATGCTCCTATGGAGTAACAAAGCAGTTGGAGCCATTTTTGTTTATATTTGTCTAGCTAATACTGCACATCAACAGAAAAAAACATTGGCATAGCCAATTGGGCATCAGAGCGGGACCTGCTTGCTTCGCCAATGCTTATTATAGTGGTAAGCCAAGAAAAATTAGACAGGTGTTAATTCTTTTCCATCCAGTTGATATCTGGCAATAGGGTATGTGTATTTGCCCAGCTTTGCCTTCATTCAATATCCTTCTTTCATGTTCCTGACATTAATGCACCTTACCATTTAAATTGATTAAACTACAGAAAGTTCAGTATATTTAAGTATTAAATCTGACAAGTTTAAAGAAGGTAAAAATGTATACTTTGAGAAAGAAAAAAATAGAAAATTGAGTGCTACAAGAATTTCAATGCAGCCAAATCACCCTTCCAAAACCCTGTTAGAACCTTGGTGGGAACAGAGGTTCACTAGCGCAAAACGTTTTTCTGCGCCCTACAATTTTGAAGTATTTGTTGTAGGTAATTTAAAAGCTTATTTTAACTGCTGAGTTATTGGTATATTTCTGTTAAGATTATCTTGAATTAATAATAAGGAAGCCGTTAATCCTGTTGTGAATTGTTTTGTCTTTGAAGTATATACGAATAGGCAGAGAGTCATATTTCTGGTTCCAAGCTGGTATGATTTCGCCTTTAGAATTGGAAATGTATTCCTTTGCAATGAAACAGCCTCCATGATAGGGGGAGGGTTGCCGTGTGCGTTTATGCACATCGTAGTGGTGGGCTTACCATCAATTCTATGCTGATGAGCTCCCAAAGTTAAATATTTAAGGAGTCTCTTGTGACCGTTTCCCAAACTCAAGCTTTCATGTTCTGTTTTGACCCTTGTTTATGTGTATGTGGATTTTTAACTGGTCAGCCAAATGGAATAGCTAGAATATCAGATAAACTTAAGCCATGCAACTTAGGGGTGATCCATTTGAAAATGCAGTGGTTTGCCAGGCCTCCCAGCTGCATATCTGTAGTGTTCACCAGAAATTCATAAAGCATCACGTGTTGATAGCTAAGATGGAATTTTGAAGTTGGTGCTGGTCTCCTGCGTTCTTTATTTTGTTTTTTAGATGTTGCTCAATTAAAAAGTCAGTACCGTTATTTTTTTCTTTACATATAGCATGTTTTTCTTTGTGATGAGAAAATGTCATAGCTTATGGACCTTATTTTTGCCTTGGAATTAAAATAGGAGCCCACTTGCACAAATGGAAGAGGAGAGAAGAGACCATGTAAACAAGATGAAAAAAATGGAGATGGAAATGGAGCAAGTTTTTGAAATGAAGGTTAAAGAAAAGATTCAGAAACTGAAGGACTCCGAAACAGAGGTATTGAAGGGCAAATGTCCTCATAAAACTTCACACATTTTCTACTCTAAACACATTATTCATGTTTAGTGAAATATTTAACGTGTCCAATTACTTATGTTCATTGAATCAATTTTTTTTTTATTATTTAGTAAAAAATACATTACATATGGCAATATGTGAAAACTATCCTCGATCTTTCCCAGATTTTGACTTCTCCTTGGACATACTAAATCCTAAAATACTGAACATGGTGTTCATTGATTTTGCCTTCTCCATAGAAATCTATCAGAAGCCTCAACTCTCTCACATGCCTTTTATCTTCACCTGGAGTGTGCCTTATTAACTGATATAGAAGCTGCGCAGTTCTTTGCTGGTTTCATAATTTACAGAATTTTATGGTCTTGTCCATTCCAGTCTTACAGGGAGTCATAGAGGTTAGAATTAGCATACAGCAGCATGTTCGAGCGATGAAATATGTATGATATTTCATTATTTTGTGTATTTCTTCTATATGAAGACCCTATTGTGAATACCAGAGTCAGTATCCTGTTATTAACTGAGGTGACGTCTAAATTGCTGTTAACTGTGGATAAGTCATGATCCAAGTGGCTTCCTGTTAGAAATGGGGTCTCTGGTTGCCAGTCAGTCTGCGCTCTGTCCAATCAGGGACCCTCACTCTAGTCACGGTAAGGGAGATACACAGCTCAGATAACCCCTGCTCACCCCCTTGGTAACTTGGCACAAGCAGTCAGGCTTATCTCAGAGGAAATGTGTAAAGTATTTGTACAAAAACACCACAAAAGGACTCCACACCAGTTTCGAACAATAGCCATATTTATCTAAATCAAACAAGACCAAAACAACAAAAATTCAACATATACAAGCAAAGATATGAATTTTTAAAATAAAAGAATCTTAATCCATAGAAATCAATGGCTGCGTTGTTTTAGCATAAAGTACCTGGTATGCATCAAACATAAAGCCGAAAGGGCAACGGTGCATCAGAAAAGCAAGCGATGCATTGATTCCTTACTCGCGAGTGAGGCCACGCGTCAAATCTCTACTAGCACTGTAGGCCGTATGCCGGTTCTTTTCTTGCAAGGGAGGCCATGTGTCGATTCCGGGTGTGTAGCCTCTGGTCTGTGCGGGGATGTTGAAGACTTTGATACCCAGGATCCGTGCGTGGAAATTTCTGACTTGCTGTGCGAAGAGTCCCCCTTGAGCATTGGTGCTGCGGCATTTTTCCAGCCACGAGGCAGGCACTGCATCAAATTTTCAGCTGCGGGCCGGGTCGTGCGTTGATTTTTCTGACATGCACACAGCTGTGTGTTGATTTTACCCCGAAGAATACCAGCTTCCAATTCTAAAGGGCCAGGGACTGGATTTGGCAACACTTAGCAAGTCAGGACTCCCAGCAGAAGAGCCCAGGCACTGGCAGATGAAGTCTTTGTCTCTGAGATTTCAGAACAGGGGGCAAACTCAGTCCAAGCCCTTGGAGAAACTTCACAATTAGGATTTCCGAAAGCTAAGTCCAGTTCTTTGCTTCTTCAGGCAGAAGCAGCAGCAGTAGGCCAGTACAGCAAAGCAATAGGCAGAGTGGCAGGTCTAAATGACTGGGGTTTTGCGTCCACTACTCATACTCATTTCTGCCTCTGAAGAAGGCAAACTTCAAAGGAAAGTCTCTGTTGTTCACAAGATCCTGCCTTGACCAGGCCTGGCCCCAGACACACACCATGGTTAAGCAAGAAAATGCCCATTTTCTAAAAGTGGCATTTTCAAACGTACACTCTAAAAAACAACTTTACCAAAAGATGTAATTTTTTAATTGTGAGTTCAGAGACCCTGAACTCCATTTCTCTATCTGCTCCCAATGAGAAACTCCACTTAAGATATTTAAAGGCAGCCCTCATGTTAACCTATGAGAGACAGAGGCCTTGCAATAGTGAAAACTGAATTGGCCAGTATTTTACTATCAGGACATGAAAAACACATATGCCCATGTCCTATCTTTTAAATAAACCGCACCCTCCCCATGGGGTTAACTAGGGCCTACCTTAGGGGTGACTTAAATGTAGTAAAAGGGATTGTTTGGGCCTGGCAGGTGGGTGCACTTGCCAGGTCGAATTAACAGTTTAAAATTGCACATACAGACACTGCAGTGGCAGGTCTGAGACATGTTTACAGGGCTACTCATGTGGGTGGCACAGTCAGTGCTGCAGGTCCATTAGTTGCATTTGATTTACAAGCCCTGGGCAACTCTAGTGCACTTTTTAGGGTCTTAATAGTAAATCAAATATGCCAATCATGGATAATCAATCACCAATACAATTTAGACAGAGAGCACTTGCACTTTAGCGCTGGTTAGCAGTGGTAAATTTCCCAGAATGTCAAAACCAGCCAACACGAATTGCAGTACAGCGTCCAAAAACAGGAGGTCAGAAGCAAAAACTACAGGGAAACCACACCAAGAGCTGCCAGGTCTAACACATGTCCCCTCCAGCTGAAAGTGGGGAGAACTACCCAACCCAGCCCCTTGGGATTTTGCTTCACTAAGGCGGACAAATCTGGAAAGACCATCAGCGTTGGTGTGGTCCGTTCCAGGGTGGTGTTCTGTAGGGATATGGACCACCTCAACAGTTTAGGATTCTCACCCCTCATCTGCATTAGCCATCTGAGGGGCCTGTGGTATGTCTAAACCCGAAAGTGACACCACAAACTATTTGGAAAAGTCAGGAGCCTTGACTGGTGCTGAACACATGGCCTTCAGGGTGTCAAGAGTAGTCTGGAACACCTCTGTCCAGATCAACCGAAGGGGCTGCTTCTTGGAAGTCAGCTCTGTCAAGGGAGCAACAGTGGTGCCATACCCCTTGACAAATCTCCTGTAATATCCGATAAGTCCTAACAATGCCCTCATCTCAGTCTGTGTCTTATGGTTGGGGGGGGAGTGGAGGGAGAGGCACCACCTGGCTGCTCCCTAACTGGTGTCCCAAGTACACCACAGACCCCTGCCCTATTTGGCACTACTCGCCTTACTAGTGAGCCCTGCACTTTGCAGGGCCTTCAACACTTCCTGGAGGTGGCGCAAGTGGTCCTCCCAGGTGGAGCTGAAGACACCAGTGGTGTCTGGGTAGGCGGCACTGAAGTTCTCCAGCCTTGCCAGGACTTGGTTGACCAGTCTCTGGAAGGTGGAAGGGATGTTCTTCACCCAAAGGGCATGACACAAAACTGGTAGTGTCCCTCTAGTGGTGAGAGCACAGACCTCTCTTTTGCCCCCTCGGTTAAGGCAATCTGACAGCACCCAGATGTCAGATCAAACGTGCTCAGGAACTGGGCAGATCCCAACCGGTCAGTGAGTTAATCAGTTCTGAGGATGGGGTGTGCGTCAGTCCGGGTGACAGCATTGAGCCCCCTGTAGCCAACACAGAACCTAAGTTCAGGTGTGACACCAGGTGGAGCAGCCTTGGGAACCCGAACCACAAGACTGGACCAAGGGCTGTTGGAGTGCTCAATCATCCCTAACTCCCGCATCTTAGAGACCTCCTCCTTGATGCTGTCTCTCACTCTTGTCAGTCACCCTATAAGAACTGTGCTTGACAGGTAGACTATCCCCAGTGTCAGTATCATGGGTGATCCACTGGGTGGCCCCAGGGGTGAGTGAGAACAGTGAGGCGAACTGACCCAGTCACTGGCGACATTCCCTTTGCTGTTATAGGGTCAGAGTAGGGGAGAGGTTGACACCCTTTACTGACCCATCCTGCTCTTTGGCAGATAGGAGGTTGGGGAGAGGTCTACTCTCTTCTTCCACCCCATCATCCGTGACCAAGAGCATGCTCAACTCAGACCTCTCAAAGTGCAGTTTGAGGTGGTTCACGTGTAACACCCTCAAAGGGTTTCTAGGAGTTTGCATGTCCACCAAATAGGTGACACTACTTCTGCACTCCTTCACCTCAAATGGCCCAGACCAACAGCTCTACTGGGACCATCTCCCAGACTTTGACCAGGCTGAAACTCAACCAGAGTGGTATTGTGGTCATACCAGCGTTTCATGTCTTCCTGGCTAGCTTCCAGATTCTCTTGGGCGAGTTGCAGAAAGTGGGCTGTCTGGTTTCAGAAGGTCAGCATGTAACTGAATACATCCTGGAGGGGCTACTTGGGAGCTTGCTCCCAGTCCTCCTTCCCCAAACTGAGAGGCCCTCTCACAGGGAGCCTATACTGAAGTTCAAAGGGGCTGAAGCTTTCTATGGTACCTCCCTGTAGGCAAACAGGCATGGTAACAAGACGTCTCCCTTATGCCTCATGGGTTCAAAGCAACCCATAATCATGCCATTCAGGGTACGGTTGAATCTCTCAACCAACCCACTGCTTTGTGTGATACTGGGGCATGAAATTGGTACCCCGGTCAGATGCCACCTCCTTGGGGAAACCCACACGGGTAAAGATCCCCATCAGTGTTTAGGCCACTGTGGGCGCAGCCACAGTCCTCAGGGGGGATATGTACTGGGTGGCATGGTCCGCCAAGGCCAGGATAAACCTGTTGCCCATGGCTGTCTTGGATCCAGGGGCCCCACAATGTCGATACCCACCGCTAAAAAGGGGTGCTCACGACAGGAAAGGGTTGAAGAGGAGCCTTGCACCTCTTCCCAGATTTTCCACTTGCCTGGCAGGTCTGGCAAGTCCTACAGAACGCATCTGAGTGCTTTCTCATTTGAGGCCAAAAAAGTGGGTGGCAAGCCTGTCAAAGGTCTTGCCCTGTCCCAAATGACCTGCCAGAAGCAAATCATGAGCCAGACCCAGTAGGAAGGCTCTGAAACACTGGGGTACTACAAGCATACAGGCTGCCCTGCCCAGTGCACTTTACTGGGGCTTACTAGAAAATGCCAATCGTGGATAACCAATCACCAATACAATTTAGACAGAGAGCACTTGCACTTTAGCACTGATTAGCAGTGGTAACATGCCCAGAGTATCAAAACCAGCCAACACGAATTGCAGCTCTTGGTCCAAAAACAGGAGGTCAGAAGCAAAAAAGTACAGGGACACCATGCCAAGATCTGCCAAATCTAACACTTCCTCACCCAGGTCTTCACAGACCTGAGGGAATAGGTTGATGAGCTGGCACTGATTCTCTGTCTCCCCTCAATATCAAGAGAACTGACAGGTAATCAGTTTCTAACACGCGCGGTCTGTCGACTTTGACTCCTTCTCCATGATCTTGATGCCCTGCATCACCCCAGACCAGCGAGCAGGACTAGATGACCCTATTACACTATTTGAAATGCAATAGGCCATAAGAGCACTAGCAACATGCAAGTCCCTGGGTCCCGACGGGCTGCCTGCTGAATTTTATAAAGTGTATGCACCTCTTCTTGCTCCGTGCCTCTTCTTTCTCCACGCCTATTAGCGATGTGCAAAGCAGCCCTCTCAGCCAAAAGCCTTCCTGCCTCTCAATGGGAGGTGATGATCCTCGTCTCTCTTCCAAAGCCACACAAAGATCCAACCCTGGTAGGCTCCTACAGACCCCTGGCCCGACTCAAAACTGATTACAAAGTCTTATTCAAGATTCTCGCTGACTGTGTGGCACTGTTGGTTCTGACCTTAGTTCATTTGAATCAAAACCGGTTAATTCGAGCCTGCAGCACTTCCTTAAACCTGTGTCGCATTTTCAGAGTCATGATGTATTCTAGACAACATTGTCCTTGAGCTGGAGGCATGGTTTTGGACGTCGAAAAGGCCTTTGATTCATTGGACTGGGGCTATCTCTTTAATACACTGCCTCGCTACGGAATTGGGCACGGATTTCTTCGATTAGTAAAATTGTTATATACCCAGCTGTCGTTTAGATTCAAGACGGGTACCTTTATTTTAGATCCAATCAGCACACACATAGGCATACGACAAGGCTGTTCCCTTCCCTCTTTACTATTTTCTTTGGCAATCAAGCCCGTATCTTTTGTATTTTGGGATCGCAGTTGACTGTGGGGCATACCTTTAGGGGACAGAACCCACATTATACCTCTCTACACCGATGATTTATTACTTTACCTTAGAGACACATATGATATTCCTGCTGCGATAGCCTTTACACTCAACATGTTTGCCTCTCTTTCAGGGTTTCAAGTTAACTGGGCCAAGTTGTTCCTTTTCCCCTTCACACCTGACATCCCTAACCCGCATTTCCTACTTAATAATGTGCAGATGGATTGGCAACCTAGTACTTTCCGTTATCTTGGAGTGACTGTATATCACCTCCTCGCAGACCTATTTGATGGCAACATTACTCGCGCTGGCACGTCCCTGTGATCCCAAATTACCCTTTGGTGCACACTACCGTTGTCTGTCGCAGGACAGGTGGCACTCCTAAAAAGAAAAAAAAAAAAAGTGGTCCTGCCCAGACTTTTGTGTTATTTTGCAAGTCTTCCTTTGTACATCCCAGCAGCGTTCTTTCGTTCCTTTAATAGACAGGTGCAGGAATTAATTTGGAACAAGTCCAAGTTGGGGCTTGCAAAGTTATCCTTTCCCATGTACAGGGTGGCCTTGCTGTGCTGTAGTTTGAGCAGTATTACCTTGCTTTCCAAATCCAATGGATCGCCAGATGGCTAGTGCGCATGCACTTCGGAGCCACAACGACAACCCTACCTCCGTGGAGTGAACCCACTACCCTGCATCTGTTCCACTCATGTACTGCTGGGAGTGACATATCGCTCCACCTCATCCGACTCGTGACACCTTGCACACCAGCATTGGCACTATTTGGGACTCCCAGGAGTGGCAGATTCACATTGACAGCAGAGCATGCCTTGGGTGATCTGTATCGGGAGGTGAATCTAGTGACATATGAGACGCTGATAGAAGAAGACGGTTTGCCCTTGGTCAATTCCTGTTATATAATTAGTTGATTAGATCCTTAGGTTGCAAATGGGGCGATATGTCCCATGAGCATCCAACCCATCTGACGATCCAGTTTCTCCATGTGATGGGGAGAGACAGACACCTCGTCCTTTGGTTTGCTGACTCGTTGCGGACTCGCACTGCCCTGCAACTCACCGCCTTATGTCTGCGCTGGGAGACTGACCTAACACGCTGCTACATAGACAAAGAATCATTGTTGGAATGCCACAAGCATATTCCGTGTAACACCCTGTGTAGGATCCTTCAATTATATATCATACATAGGGCTTACCTTCCCCCAGATAAAATTAATTGCTATTACCACCAAGCCAACCAAGATCAGGTAGACGCTGACAGATTTGTCCACATTTACACAGTTATTGGCTGGGTGCAGTGTCTCACTTATCCACATGCACAGGGCGTTCGACCTTACATCAATGGGGAATATGCGTTCTGGACCTTTATTGCAGACAGAAGCAGTATAGAACTACCTCCCGTTTCTTAGACTTAGGGGGTTATTACAACTTTGGAGGAGGTGTTAATCCGTCCCAAAAGTGACGGTAAAGTGACGGATATACCACCAGCCGTATTACAATTCCATTATATCCTATGGAACTCGTAATACGGCTGGTGGTATATCCGTCACTTTACCCTCACTTTTGGGACAGATTAACACCTCCTCCAAAGTTGTAATAACCCCCTTAGGGTTTATATTAGCCAAACGCCTTATCACCCATAGATGGAAGTCACCTGAAACCCCCCTCGCCTTGATAGCATGGACTCGCTCGCTTCTTAATTGGGCGCAGGCAGAGAGTGCTGCCCTGCAATAGGGAAGATAACCTTGGCCTACGAAAATACCCCCTTGTTACTCGCTGGATTACCATTCTGACTTGAGTTTCAGTCCAATACTTTCCATGATGCTGATAGTACCGCAGATTTACCTTAGGAAGGTGTAGATAACATACTCACTGATATGGCCTTTTCGTTATTAGACGCCAATGGCTTGCAGGATCCTCTCATGGATACAGTCCCCCAGGTTCCCGATTATGTACAAACAAGAGTGTACATCCTGGTGCTTATATGCTGGGTGTGGAAAATCGGCTGGGTCTTTAGTCGCAGAGTTTATTGGCTGGTCATTTTTTTTCTTTTACTTATTTATTTGTTCTACATTTCCTTTTAGGGATAAATGAAACTGTTTCATTTTTATTCTCTGACTTATTAGCCCCTCAGAGTGGGTCAAAATACAGATCTTTTGTCATTGCTTTCAGAGCAATGTCGAGTCATGTGGGAGAATTAGAGTCTGATGCTTAGACATTTTGTTTCTTTCATGCTCCTTTGGTGGCTCCTACACTTCTTTTGTCCCACACTGTAGCCTATGTCTTTCATTTAGGATGGAATCCAATGTCAATTATGTGATACTGTCTGTAACTGTGACTTAACTTGCTTGTTATCTGCACTACTACTGTACTTTAAAAGAAATGGAAAACCTATAAATGGATTCCAACCCCCAAAAAAGAGAACTGATAGAAGTGGTAGAATGGTGGATGGAATTTGGATATCTGAATGCGTTCTCAGCCTTTAACTCCTTTGTCTAGTCTCCAAATACTAGAGGCAGCCAAGGGAAAGGCAGGTGCCATCTCCCTTGCCTCCCATGATTCAGTGGAGACCAGGCGCCAGCTGATTTCTCAACTCTCCAAGCTGACAGACAGCAGCTTTAAGAGACCTGCTACATCCAGCTTGGCAGAGGCTCTCTGCTCTAGTCTACAGAACACATCAAGGCCACCAGGGATGGGAAGGGAAGGATGACTGAACAGGTTTTCTGGACCCTGTTTAATTTAGTTGATTTTTTTTATTTTTGTTATTATTATTATTAATGTATTTATTTAATATGGGTTGAGGTTATTGGGGAATGGGGAGATATGGGTAGGTGACAGGGAACTAGCTATGTATTGTTTTATAGTTATTAGCCAAGGAGTGAGGGAATGCTAGGAGGAGATAGGAAGGATACATTGTATAGATGTTTAATATATGTGAAGATAGATGCACTCAGAGTTACATTGTGGTTTGTATAGGAATACTAGATACCTTAGGCCACAACATCTACACTTATGGGGGTACATTCTTAGTCTCTGTGACTAAATGTCCACACCGGATTTGGATGGCTAGGGCATCTGTCTGATGTGGTAGAGCATGTGCAGTAGAGTTTCACTGGTGTGTTGTACAAGCAGACTAGTCCTACCGTATAAGGGAAATTGAGCTGTTTTTGTTTCAACATGTAAGTCCTGATTATGTGTTGATTTTCTTTATGGTCCTTCTTTCAAGTCAGGGGCCATTTGTAACAGAAGGGAGTTTAAATGGAGGTGGATGGTCTGAGCGAGCACTATTTCATTTTGGAGATCCTTATAAGTCTAGTGATTGGGTCCAGAATTGTTTATCTTTTTAGTCCTCTCTTTTTTTTTTTTTTTTTTTTTTTTTTTTTGAGTATGTGTCATCTACCATTTGGTGTTATGTCCCTCGTTTACTGACATCAAATGTTCGACCTTGAAACCCCACAGTGTGGTCGCTATCTTCAGATTTATTTTCTCCGCTGGTGGGTCTATATGCACAGGAAGGAGCTCTTGGATGAGCACAAGAAATAAAGCTGTTTTTCTGGAAAATCAACAGTTTTTTTCCCATCACAGGGTACAAAACACTGAAGGACTTGGAGTAAAATCACTGTTATCCCCAAGAGAACGTCTGGTATTAAACCAGTGCCACCCACCAGGGTGTCCACCAGGGAATGCAGTGCGGGCATGGAGCAAATAGTATTAAGGTTCTGACCTAACTGCCACCTCAAATTTACACTAAAGGACAATCACTGGGTGTGCAACTTGTGCCACCAGACAGAGGACTGCAACGCCAGAGCAGAATTCTTGCCAAAAATACTCAAGGCTCAAGAAAAACAGGACTGGGCACACTCCGCCATGGCACAGGTGCTAAAAAAAACACTCTCATTGAGACACCTACATCAACACCAAGGCATATGAGGGTATAGGTATGGCACAGGCTTTAGATTTCAATGCCAAAACTGATGACACGAAAAGGGAGAAGTCATTGGAAAAAAATCAACATCGAGAGCTACATAAGGCTACAAGGTTAACTTGAGGTTAACAACTGAAAGGGAGCCAAGGATGGAGCAGACCGCCTAAGATATAAGGCACCGCAAGACCATGCAGACTAAAACATTCATGGTGGTGGAGGGCAGACACTAGTCCCAGTGAGGAGCTGCCCTATGATGAAGCTCTACACCCATCTGGGTGTGTGACGGCTCTTGCTTCTGAGCAATCAGATCCCCTCCCCCCTTGTTCTGCTTGACCAGACCCATTCTGACGTACTTCCTGTTCTGATTCCTTTTCTGATTCTTTTAGGAACTGCATACTCCACTTGTTTATGTATGGGAAGCTTGTATACAGGACCTACACTCACTCCCAGTCGCCCGCAGGAGGTACAAACAGCAGTGGTAAACATGCCATTTACCAGGAAAAGCCACGTTGGAGTGGCCGGTGACAACTCCCTTGAGAGAATGAATAGTGACACTGCAAAGTCAAGGGGGTCCTCCAGTTCAGAGAACAATTCAGAGGCGGCTCAACCCCAAAAAGGAGGGCTCTCACCAGGGGAGGCTCACAACCGGTAGCACTTCACTCCCAGATCACTACACAGGGGTCAAGCCAGGGTGCCCTGCCACAACGACCGTGCCCCAGCACACCAAGAGATTTATTTCAAAGTAGGGCTCAGGGAGGAGGAACAGCACCACTGGGTGTTTGACACCGCAGCAAGTCCATTCAAGGTTCCCTCCCCATTTAAAATATCAGTAGGAGGCAGAAGAAAAGTAATTCTCAAGGAATGGACCATCATCAAATATCCTAATAGAAGTCTCATCTCTGTCCTGTACTCCAAATCACTCCACTGCCTTCAACCATTCTATGACTGTAAGTATTGACTTAACAGAAAAGGCTCCAGAAGAGCATGTGCCACTGCCAAAAAGCTAGTCCCATAATGGTGCATGGTCTTAGTGGGTGTGACCGAAAACATCAGACTAGAAGACACAGAAACAACCTTCAACAGTGAGTCTATTAAGCACCTAAGAGCAAGGAGCCCACAAGGACGAAACCAACAGACACCTATAAAGACAATCCTTCACTTTTTCATCTCCAGAAAGGGATCAAGATAAGAGGAAGGAAAAGGTACACAGGAGAAAGGACGCACCTTTGGCGGTTAAAAAAAAAAAGAAAAGAAGCATCCTAGCAGTCAACGCCAAACAACAAGCACCCAGCATAGTGAGGAAGAAGCAGTGGTTCAAGGTCGTAAGGGCAGCATTTTTGCAAAAGAAAGAGTAGTCTGAAAAATGGAAAGGACTGCAGCCATACAATTGTGTATCACAAACTCAAATGCCCTGCTCAGCAGATATGGTTCTCAGCTGTGGGACAGTGTTGAAGCTCTCATGCAACATCTGCTGAAACAAAAAAGAGGGCTAAAGCTGTCATCCAAGAGTGGAAAACCGTTGCGAATGCATGCCTGACGTTCTCCCAGGATGTCGCCTAAATGGCTAGCAGGCAGCTGTGCACTGACATCACACTGGCTCACAGTCTGAGGATTCAAGCTTGAAGCCCAGGCGTCAATAATCAGGATGCCCTTTACAGGGTAGAGCCTATCTTGACTAGCGGTAGATGAATCCTTACAACAAATGGTGAAGGATAGCACCGCTAAGGCAATTGGAACACTTCAAGGCTGATGCGCCTTCAAAAGATCCATACTTGCCACCCATATATCAATGTGAAGGCCTAGATTCCAACAACCACAAAGCCATATCTGTAAATGGAAAGGTATGCAAGGAGTAAAACCATAGTGGCAACACGCTCTGCAGGGGAGACCTCATTTTTAGCCAGAGCACAAAACAGGAGCCAGATTACAAGAGGATATGGCACGCCAAGCAAATGACCTTCTGTCAACATTTAACTTCAGTTGGGGGCAGATTGGGAGGATCCCTATAAGAATGGAGAAAAACCACTTCTGTCAAATGGGCTCTTAACATAAAATACAGATATTGCATTGTAATACGCCCCAACATAACACCAAAATAAAGAGCCTTCAAAACGGAAGACATACAACTTCTGCAACAGTAAGTGCAGGACCTCCTGAAGAAGGAGGCAAAAGAGGAAGAATGTAGTCAGGGAATGTACTCAGTATTCACTAACCAGATGTAGGAAGTTGGCTCTGTATACACTATTTCAAAGTAACAAATAGTGTGCACAGAGTCCAAGGGTTCCCCTTAGAGGTGAGATAGTGGCAAAAGTAGATAATTCTAATGCTCTATTTTGTGGTAGTGTGGTCGAGCAGTAGGCTTATCAGAGGGTAGTGTTAAGCATTTATTGTACACACACAGGCAATAAATGAGGAACACACACTCAAAGACTTACACCAGGTCAATAGGTTTTTATATTGAAAAATATCTTTACTTAATTTATTTTAAGAACCACAGGTTCAAGATTTGCATTAAACACATTAAATGCAAGGTACTTCACTTAGATACTTTAAGAACTTTGAATAAAAGCAAAATCATATACAGTCTTTGTAAAAATGGCAATAAGCTATTTTCAAAGTGGACACAGTGCAAAAATCAACGGTTCCTGGGGGAGGTAAGGAAAGGTTAAAATAGGAGGTAAGTAAAACACTTACAAGTCTCATTCATGGCACATAGGCAGTCCACCGTTGGGGGTTCAAGGCAACCCCAAAGTTACCACATCAGTAGCTCAGGGCCGGTCAGGTGCAGAGGTCAAAGAGGTGCCCAAAACACATAGGTGCCTATGGAGAACAGGGGTGCTCCGGTTCCAGTCTGCCAGCAGGTAAGTACCTGCGTCCTCAGGGGGCAGACCAGGGGGGTTTTGTAGAGCACTGGGGGGGACTCAAGTAGGCACACAAAACACACCCTCAGCGGCACGGGGGAGGCCGGGTGCATTGTGCAAAGCAGACATCGGGTTTTAGATAGGAAACAATAGAGGGATCCGGGGGTCACGCTAGCGATGCAGACAGGCACGGGGGGCTTCTCGGGACAGCCACCGCCTGGGCTAGGCAGAGGGCTAGGCAGAGGGTCGCCTGGGGGGGGCACTCCTGCGCTGAGGTTCGGTTCCTTCAGGTCCTGGGGGCTGCGGGTGCAGTGCTGGTTCCAGGTGTCAGGTCCCTTGTTACAGGCAGTTGCGGTAAGGGGGAGCCTCTGGATTCTCTCTGCAGGCGTTGCTGTGGGGGTTCAGGGGGATAGTCTCTTGCTACTCACGGGCTCGCAGTTGCCGGGGAGTACTCCCTGTAGTGTTTGTTCTCTGGATCTCAAGCCGGGGACGTCTGGTGCAGAGTGTGAAGTCTCACGCTTCCGGTGCGAAACGTGCAGTCTTTGAAAGTTGCTTCTTTGTTGCAAAGAAGTAGCTGGTTTTGAACAGGGCCGCTGTTCACTGGAGATTCTTGGTCCTTTAGTCCAGGGCAGTCCTCTGAGGCTTCAGAGGTCGCTTGTCCCTGTCGGATGTGTCGCTGGTGCAGGTTTTCGAAGTTGGAGACAGGCTGGTAGGGCTGGGGCCAAAGCAGTTGTCGTCATCCATCTTCTATGAAGGCTTGTAGGTCAGCAGTCTTTCTTGTTTCTTCAGGTTGCAGGAATCTCCTTTCTTGGGATCTGGGGAGCCCCTAAATACTGAATTTAGGGGGGTGTTTAGGTCTGGGAGGACAGTAGTCAATGGCTACTGTCCTTGAGGGTGGCTACACCCTCTTTGTGCCTCCTCCCTGTGGGGAGCGGGGCACATCCCTAATCATATTGGGGGAATCCTCCAAACTCAAGATGGAGGATTTCTCAAGGCAGGGGGGTCACCTCAGCTCAGAACACCTTAGGGGCTGTCCTGACTGGTGGGTGACTCCTCCTTGTTTTTCTCATTATCTCCTCCAGCCTTGCCGCCAAAAGTGGGGGCACTAGCTGGGATACCCTGGGGTGCTGTAACAAAAGGGGGGTGAGCCAGGCTTTGTTCCTGGCCACAGAGTGACAAAGGCACTCTCCCCATGTGGCCAGCAACACGTCTGGTGTGTGGCAGGCTGGCAGAAACTGGTCAGCCCACACTAGAAGTCGGATTGGTATTCAGGGGGCATCTCTAAGATGCCCTCTGGTTGCATGTTACAATAAATTGCACACTGGCATCAGTGTGCATTTATTGTGCTGAGAGGTTTGATACCAAACTTCCCAGATTTCAGTGTAGCCATTATGGAACTGTGGAGTTCGTGTTTGTCAAACTCCCAGACCATATACTCCTGGGGTGACATACCTATGCCACAGGCAGTGTGAGGTTGGCATGGCACTCTGAGGGGAGTGCCACGTCGACTTAGTCTTTGTCTCCCCACCAGCACACACAAGCTGTGAGGCAGTGTGCATGTGCTGAGTGAGGGGTCCCCAGGGTGGTATAAGACATGCTGCAGCCCTTAGAGACCTTCACTGGCATCAGGGCCCTTGGTACCAGGGGTACCGGTTACAAGGGACTTATCTGAGTGCCAGGGTTGTGCCAGTTGTGGAGGTAAAGGTACAGTTTAGGGAAAGAACACTGGTGATGGGGCCTGGTTAGAAGGGGCCCAGCACACTTTCAAATCAAAACTTAGCATCAGCAAAGGCAAAAAGTAAGGGGGTAACCATATTTCCTTACACAAGTCCTTTCATTACTGCCACTAATGGACTTGAAATTCCTAAACAAATCTACAGAAAGTGATCCCACTATTACAGAAGGGAGATTACATGGAAATTAACTAACTGAATGAAGCTTACTTCCATATTCCGATGAACAAGCACCAAATTCGAAATCTGACTATTTGAGGTAAAGTCAGCAATGCACATTTTCACAAAATGTGGCTCTACAGTGGACGTTTTCAGTGAACAATGAGAAATCCTCACCCCACTCGACGAATAATAAGACCTTCTTGGGGACTGAATTAGACTTCAATAAGGCCAAAGCTTTCCAACTCCGAAAATGAGTTGTTACACTGATGGCGCCAAGTTTGCCTTTACCACACGTCACAATCTGATAGTGAATACTGTGATGAAAATGTTGACCACAAGAGCTTTTTAGACTCCCAAAATCCCTCACATTAGGTTACATACGAGACCCATACAAGAGTGGCTGGGTAGCCAGCAGTCCCAGTCAACAGGATTGGGATGGTCTGGTAGTTTCATGAGGAAGTTGCACAGAAATACAGTGATGGGCATTACAAAACATAACAGGAAATATTTCAAGCAATCGATCTCTACACTGACCATCACCATGGTTGCATCCCACATAGGGCTGGGTGTACACATTGGGGAACCTAAATTTCAGAGCTTAGCGCACACCGCATGACTAAAGGTGATGGACCGTTAATCCTTAAAGGGTAGCTCGAGAAAGGTAATGGAAGGTTTTGTCAAGGGTCTAGTTCAGTCCAGATACATGTCAGCATTTTACTCAACAGGTAAAATGTAAAAAGAACACTATATGCTACAGTTGTTAACAATGTTTATATCCACAGCTCTGTTTAAGTGCAAAACAAGCAAAGTGTTTGCTTTTGGCAGGTGAATTATGTTAGTTGTTAACTGGGAAGTTGTGCATGAAATCTTTTTTTGATAATGTGTGGAAGGGGTATGAGCATAGTAAAAAGGCACTTATTTTTCCCAGAAGTTTGAAAGAGGCAAGTAGAATTTTGAAGGGCTACATGTCGAATTTAGTAACTGCTTAAGTCATGTACATTTTAAGATCTCTGTTTTGTCTGGCCTGTAAGTAAATGTGTAAACAAATATATATATATATATATATATATATATATATATATATATATATATATGTGTGTGTGTGTTCTTTACCCTTGTAAGTGTAAATCTCTTAAGGTCTCAAAGAAATCTAAGGAATATGGTCCTAACCAAATATTGAAGTAATTGAGAAGGAAAAAAAAAGGGCTCCGGACTATTTAATGAAAAAGTACCTGAAAATATTCAGCAAGAAACATCTAACTGTTATCTTTACTTTTTTTTATTTTTATTAAAAGGATCATTGATGGGTTTAAAATAGATGCTAACATCATTAAGCGATAAATAATGACAAGTGGTTTCTAATTGGTGAATGTTGGGTGATCACATGATTTAAATACACTGACGTCACATACAACTCTAAGGCCAGTCGAAGGGTCAGGCCGAAGCGCATTGCCATTCTTGTCTGGATAGCACTTTGCACTTTGTACTTCACATGAAATAAGAAAAGAAAATACCTTTCGAATTGAAGGATGATGCCGGCGTCATTCCTGTGACAAGAAGCTGGGAAATATCGCTTCCCGCATGTCATGAAATGATTGATGGTGAAATATATATCTATATGTTCGATGGCATGTGTAGCTGCAGATACACATGCTGTGCACATCCCGCCATCTGGTGTTGGGCTCGGAGCGTTACAAGTTGTTTTTCTTCCATGAAGTCTTTTCGAGTCACGAGATCGAGGGACTCCTCCCATTTCGGCTCCATTGCGCATGGGCGTCGACTCCATCTTAGATTGTTTTTTTTCCGCCATCGGGTTCGGACGGGTTTCTTTTCACTCCGGGTTTCGGTTCGGAAAGTTAGTTAGAATCTCGGAAAAATCTTCGTATTGTTTGCGTTCGTTATCGGGTTAGTTATAACAGATCGACACTGACTTTTGAAGAGCTCCGGTGGCCCTTCAGGGTTTTTTCGATCCCCCGTCGGGGCCTGGTCGGCCCAGCCACGTGTCTCTTCAAGGCTGATGGAATGGACCCCATTCCGCTTCTGCCCAAAATGCCATAACAAGTATCCATATACAGATCAGCATCTGGTCTGTAACTTGTGTTTGTCGCCAGAACACAAGGAAGATACTTGTGAAGCCTATCGAGCGTTTCGGTCCAGGAAGACACTAAGAGACCGAAGAGCAAGAAGACTGCAAATGGCGTCGGCGCCGACAGGACAAGGGCGTTTCGAGGAGGAAGAAGAAACCTTCTCCATCCAGGAATCGGACTCCGATGAGATCGATCCCTAAGAAACGCCGAAAACCGTGATTAAGACGTCGAAACATAAAACTCACGAGAAGACCACAAAAGCCCAGGGGACGCCACCGCCAACAGGCCATGGCTTAACCCGAAAAATAGGTGACTGATCATCAGCACCGAAAAAGGGCACGCTTGTGTCGAAGTCATCCGACTCCGGTCGAGATACCCCCACACAGCAATCTCAGGCCCGAGATAGCGGCTCCGAGCAAGTTCGGCACCGAGACAGCGGCACCGAAATGAATCGGCACCGAGAGACAACGACGCCGAAAATAAAAAAGGTTTCGTCGGAACCGAAAAAAGTAGCCGAAAAGGTTTCGATACCGAAACATCCGGCCTCGGAACCGAAATCAAGTTCCTACACAGAGGAACAAGGACTGTCCTCACAAATGAAAATACATAGATTTGGACAGGAATTGGAGACAATGGAGCCAGACTACACCCAAAGAAGGCTCCACATCCAAAAAAGAAACAGGGAAGATCATCACTCTCCCTCCTATTAGAATGAAACGCAAACTTGCCTTCCAGGAGAAAGACAAGCAGCCACAGGCAAAGGTGGCTAAACAAGTAAGTCCGCCACCGTCTCCACAACGATCGCCGCAAACATCACCGGTAGCCACTCCACCTATGATGCAATCCCCGACTCATACAGGGATGAGTCAAGATGACCCTGACGCGTGGGACCTTTATGATGCGCCAGTGTCAGATAATAGTCCTGACTGTTATCCAGCTAGACCGTCGCCACCAGAAGATAGTACAGCCTTACGCAAAGGTGGTGTCGAGGGCAGCGGCATTTCATAATGTCAGCCTGCATGCAGAGTCCATTGAAGACGACTTTTTATTTAATACACTGTCGTCCTCACACAGCCAGTACCAGAGTCTTCCCATGCTACCCGGAATGCTAAAACACTCCAAACAAGTGTTTGAGGAGCCTGTAAAAGGAAGGGCCATTACTCCAAGAGTGGAGAAAAAATATAAACCGCCACCAACAGACCCCGTGTACATCACACAACAGCTAACACCGGACTCAGTTGTAGTAGGGGCAGCTCGCAAGAGAGCGAACTCACATACTTCAGGAGATGCACCACCTCCAGATAAAGAAAGTCGAAAATTCGACGCAGCAGGCGAAAGGGTGGCGGCACAGGCAGCAAACCAGTGACGTATTGCAAACTCACAGGCTTTGTTGGCCAGATACGATAGGGCTCATTGGGACGAAATGCAACACTTTATAGAACATTTGCCCAAGGAGTTCCAGAAGAGAGCACAGCAAGTAATAGAAGAAGGACAGAGTATCTCCAACGATCAGATACGGTCAGCAATGGATGCAGCAGACACAGCTGCTAGAACAGTCAACATAGCAGTGACAATAAGGAGACATGCATGGCTGCGTACATCAGGATTTAAACCAGAAATACAGCAAGCTGTGCTGAATATGCCATTTAACGGACAGCAGTTGTTTGGGCCGGAGGTGGACACTGCTATCGAAAAACTTAAGAAAGACACTGATACGGCCAAAGCCATGGACGCACTCTACTCCCCACAGAGCAGAGGCACATTTCGAAAAACACAGTTTCGAGGGGGGTTTCGAGGGCAAAGCACAGAACCCACGACCTCACAAACAAGGCCCACTTATCAGAGCCAATATCTGCAGGGAAGTTTTCGGGGACAATATAGAGGGGGACAGTTCCCAAAAAGTAGAGGGAAGTTCCAAAGCCCCAAAACTCCTCAAAACAAGCAGTGACTTCCAAGTCACACATCCCCAACACATAACACCTGTGGGGGGGAGACTAAGCAAATTTTACAAACATTGGGAGGAGATAACAACAGACACTTGGGTACTGGCAATTATCCAGCATGGTTATTGCATAGAATTTCTCAAATTCCCTCCAAACGTCCCACCGAAAACACACAATGGGGGTTATTCCAACTTTGGAGGAAGTGGTAATCCGTCCCAAAAGTGACGGTAAAGTGACGGATATACCACCAGCCGTATTACAAGTCCATTATATCCTATGGAACTCGTAATACGGCTGGTGGTAAATCCGTCACATTTGGGACGGATTACCACCTCCTCCAAAGTTGGAATAACCCCCAATATGTCAAAACAACATATAGATCTTCTAGGACTAGAAGTTCAGGCATTGCTACAGAAAGAAGCAATAGAATTAGTCCCAAACCAACAGAAAGGAACAGGAGTTTACTCTCTGTACTTTCTCATACCCAAAAAAGACAAGAGTCTGAGACCTATATTAGATCTCAAAACATTAAATACCTACATCAAATCAGATCACTTTCACATGGTGACGTTACAGGACGTAATCCCACTGCTCAAACAACAAGACTACATGACAACACTAGATCTAAAGGATGCATATTTCCATATACCGATACATCCTTCACACAGAAAGTACTTAAGGTTTGTATTCCAAGGGGTACATTACCAATTCAAGGTGTTGCAATTCGGAATAACAACTGCGCCAAGAGTTTTTACAAAGTGCCTGGCAGTCGTAGCTGCACATATCAGAAGGCAGCAAATATATGTGTTCCCGTACCTAGACGATTGGTTAATCAAAACCAACACGCTAGAACGGTGTTCACAACACACAAAGTATGTCATAGAAACCCTCCACAAACTAGGTTTCTCAATCAACTACACAAAGTCACACCTTCTGCCGTGTCAAACACAGCAATACTTAGGGGCGACAATCAACACAGCAAAAGGGATTGCCACTCCAAGTCCACAAAGGGTTCAGGCATTTCACAATGTAATACAGGCCATATATCCAAAACAAAAAATACAAGTCAAAATGGTGATGAAACTCCTAGGCATGATGTCCTCACGCATAGCCATTGTCCCAAACGCAAGGTTGCACATGCGGCCCTTACAACAGTGCCTAGCATCACAATGGTCACAGGCACAGGGTCAACTTCTAGATCTGGTGTTGGTAGACCGCCAAACATACACCTCGCTTCAATGGTGGAACAGTATAAATTTAAACCAAGGGCGGCCTTTCCAAGACCCAGTGCCACAATATGTAATAACGACAGATGCCTCCATGATAGGGTGGGGAGCACACCTCAATCAACACAGCATCCAAGGACAATGGGACAGTCAGCAAAAACAGTTTCACATAAATCACTTAGAACTATTGGCAGTATTTCTAGCGCTGAAAGCATTTCAACCCATAATAAGCCACAAACACATTCTTGTCAGAACAGACAACATGACAACGATGTATTACCTAAACAAACAGGGAGGGACACACTCAACACAGTTGTGTCTCCTGGCACAGAGAATATGGCATTGGGCGATTCACAACCACATTCGCCTAATAGCACAATTTATTCCAGGAATTCAGAGTCAGTTAGCAGACAATCTCTCTCGGGATCTCCAACAGATCCACGAATGGGAGATTTACCCCCAAATACTGAACACTTACTTCCAGAGTTGGGGAACAACACAAATAGATCTATTTGCAACAAAGGAAAACGCAAAATGCCAAAACTTCGCATCCAGGTACCCACAACATCAGTCTCCGGGCAATGCGTTATGGATGAGTTGGTCAGGGATATTTGCTTACGCTTTTCCCCCTCTCCCACTCCTTCCATATCTGGTAAACAAGTTGAGTCAAAACAAACTCAAACTCATACTAATAGCGCCAACATGGGCAAGACAACCTTGGTACACAACACTACTAGACCTCTCAGTAGTGCCTCATGTCAAACTACCAAACAGACCAGATCTGTTAACGAAACACAAACAACAGATCAGACACCCAAATCCAGCATCGCTGAATCTAGCAATTTGGCTCCTGAAGTCCTAGAATTCGGACACTTAGACCTTACACAGGAATGTATGGAGGTCATAAAACAAGCTAGGAACCCTACCACTAGACATTGCTATGCAAATAAGTGGAAAAGATTTGTTTATTACTGCCATAATAATCAAATTCAACCCTTGCACGCATCTGCCAAAGATATCGTAAAATACTTACTACATTTGCTAAAGTCAAAGATAGCTTTTTCTTCCATTAAGATACATCTTACCGCAATTTCAGCTTACCTGCAAATTACACACTCAACTTAACTGTTTAGGATACCAGTCATAAAAGCGTTTATGGAAGGCCTAAAGAGAATTATACCACCAAGAACACCACCAGTTCCTTCATGGAACCTCAACATTGTCTTAACACGACTCATGGGTCCACCTTTTGAGCCCATGCACTCTTGTGAAATGCAATACTTAACATGGAAAGTTGCATTTTTAATTGCCATCACATCTTTAAGAAGAGTAAGTGAGATTCAAGCATTTACCATACAAGAACCATTTATTCAAATACACAAGCATAAAGTAGTTCTACGGACAAATCCTAAATTTTTACCAAAAGTCATATCACCGTTCCACTTGAATCAAACAGTAGAATTACCAGTGTTCTTCCCACAGCCAGATTCTGTAGCTGAAAGAGCACTACATACATTAGACATCAAAAGAGCGTTAATGTACTACATTGACAGAACAAAACTAATTTGAAAAACAAAACAATTATTTATTGCTTTCCAAAAACCTCATACAGGAAATCCAATTTCTAAACAAGGCATTGCTAGATGGATAGTTAAATGCATTCAAACCTGTTATCTTAAAGCAAAAAGAGAACTGCCTGTTACACCAAAGGCACACTCAACTAGAAAGAAAGGTGCTACCATGGCCTTTCTAGGAAATATTCCAATGACCGAAATATGTAAGGCAGCTACATGGTCTACGCCTCATACATTTACTAAACACTACTGTGTAGATGTGTTAACAGCACAACAAGCCACAGTAGGTCAAGCAGTACTACGAACATTGTTTCAAACAACTTCAACTCCTACAGGCTGAACCACCGCTTTTGGGGAGATAACTGCTTACTAGTCTATGCACAGCATGTGTATCTGCAGCTACACATGCCATCGAACGGAAAATGTCACTTACCCAGTGTACATCTGTTCGTGGCATTAGTCGCTGCAGATTCACATGCGCCCACCCGCCTCCCCGGGAGCCTGTAGCCGTTTAGAAGTTGATCTTGAACATTTGTAAATTTGTAAATATATTACTTTAAACTACATTATGTACATACGTATTCACTCCATTGCATGGGCACTATTACTAGCATACACAACTCCTACCTCACCCTCTGCGGGGAAAACAATCTAAGTTGGAGTCGACGCCCATGCGCAATGGAGCCGAAATGGGAGGAGTCCCTCGATCTCGTGACTCGAAAAGACTTCTTAGAAGAAAAACAACTTGTAACACTCCGAGCCCAACACCAGATGGCGGGATGTGCACAGCATGTGAATCTGCAGCGACTAATGCCACGAACAGATGTACACTGGGTAAGTGACATTTTCCATATATATATATATATATATATATATATATATATATATATATATATATATATATACATACACACATATATATACACACTTTCCAAGCAAGCAGAAGCTCTGGAAACATTTATACAATCTTACCTCAGTCAACACAAGACCTAAACATTCCTCAGTTGGGCTTCAGAACAGGCTGCAGTAGAGAAACAGCCACCCTAACTGTAATAGATGACATATGCACCATGCTTGACATGGAGAACTCGTGTCTGCTAATATCTTAAGACCTTTTCTCTGCCTTCGACACAGTTGACCACACAACACTACTAAAAACCCTAGAATCACGCATGGGAATCAAGGACACTGTCCTAAAATGGTTCAACTCGTATCTTGACAGACACTTAAAACTAGTCGAAATGAATGACTCATTTTCCAACACAGTCCCATTCAACCAAGGAGTCCTGCAAGGCTCACTCCTATCTCCCACATTACTCAGTCTCTACATGGAGCCACTGATAACAGACCATGCCATATCACCAGGGCTCCCGCTAGACAATCATCTGGACATGACTACCCACATAAATCCCATCTGGAGATCCCGTTATATCAGACAAATGGGTTGTACAGATCATTTAAACGGGCTATGTGCTGCCTCTTGTTTCCTACCCACCCAACGTCATCCCTTGATAGAACAGATTTTAGAGGAGCATTTAACCATCATGATGCAGGAAGTACTTCTTTTACTCTACAAGAGTACTCTGAGAAAGGTGGGGGGATGCAATTAGCGCTTCTTCTTCATCCTGAAAAAAGACAGGAGCCTCAGGCCGATTCTGGACCTTCACATGTGAAATTATTTTCTGCTGAACAACAAATTCAGAATTCTTATTCTTGCTTAGAATTGTATCCACCCTAGACCCAGAAGATTGGGTGGTGTTTCTGCACTTGCTGGGTGTATATTTTGATGTTCCCATCCTGCAGTCCCATAGGTGTTACCTGTGGTTCATGGTGGGCTAGGAACGCTTTGTTTACAATGCTCCCCTTACCTGGACCCCTCCTCTGCCCCCCATTCGACTGCAGGGAGACTAGTACATTAAAAGTATGAGACCAATGTTTTGAGATCTGTACCGTATCTCTGTGATGACTGGGGTTTCTTGGCCTTCTTGTCCACAACACCAGGTGGCAGATGAGAGCTGCGTAGTGGAACCCAAGTCCTTGTGGGCTTAGCATCAGGGATTCTTCTCTGACTCTATTCCTGCCACTGGGAAGATGGCTCCGGGTTTGCAGTGATGGTTGCCAGATGCTGAACTGAACCATGAGCAGACTGGTCTCCTTTCCAGACCCAGAACTCATTGTTCTGACTTTCTCATCACTACTAGGTTGGGGGTCTTGTAGGAGAAGTGGAAATCATAGGCATTTGGTCTCTGGTGGAAAGCCAGCTCCATATGAGTCCTCTGGAGCTTTGTGTGATTTCTCTGGCCTTAAAGGCCTTTCTGCTATCTATCAATGGGAGGCTGGTGTAGATTCTCACAGGCATTTCTACTGCCATGTGATACTGAAACAAGCAGGGTTCCTGGGCCCTGGGCCCTGGACCCTGGACCTGGAGGCTCTCTGCCTCTGAAGGTGGTTATGGTTTGAGCTAGTTCTCTTGAGTGGAATAGCGTGACGGTCACCTTTGAGGTCACGGCATTCCATACAATGAAAAAGTTCTAGGGAATTTGAAGTGAGTCATTTGTGAACGGTTCGCTGCCGGAGAGGATGGTCATCCATGTGATGTCCCGAATAAATCAGTTCAGGACAATATTTAGAAGGGGACAACATATTCTTAACACTGGCGGTGAGTGGAAAAGATGATTATCATCGCCAACCTCTTTCAAGAACCCACACAACCCCAATGTAAATGTAAAACCTTGCCTCACCTGTTTTGTGGATATTAGCGAAGCGAAGTCTTATAGCCGAACCAGCGTGAGAGTGAAGCCAGTGTTGCATGTAGCAGGTACCATGGTGCGGGAGAGACCAATTGGGGAACAGGCCATCTAACGGCTGGCGGGGGCAGCAAATCGTGGAGACGTATGTTCTTTCCGCAATCTGCAAGCAAATGACGACGTCAATGGAACTTGGTATGTGCGCATGACGTTCCGTGACATCCAGGCGCTAAGGAGGAACATGTGTTGTAATCTAAACCGCTAACTTTGGCCGCCATTTAAATAGTATCTCCAGCGGTGATCTCAATCAATCATTGTATTTGTAAAGCGTGGCTATTTACAGTTTAGGTTCTCAAGGTGCTGGAGGGGAGAGCAGTAAGTGAAGGTCAGAGGTGGTCAGGTGAAGAGCCAAGTTTTAAACTCCTTTCTGAATTGTGATAGAGTTGGAGATCTTCTGAGGTAGAAACGGAGGGAGTTCCAGGTCTTGGCGGCGTGGTGGGAGAAGGACCTTCTTCCGGCTGTGGCCTTCCAGATGCGTGGGATGGTGGTGAGGGCGTGTAGAAGGGGAGCCTTTGGTTGAGGTATTCTGGTCCGGCGTTGTGGAGGGCTTTGTATGTGTGCGTGAGCAGTTTGAATGTAATTCTCTTGTGTATTGGAAGCCAGTGCGGGTCTCTTAGTAGGGCAGAGTTGTGGCTGTGTTTGGGGGTGTTCTTGATGATACAGGCAGAGGCGTCCTGGAAGAGTTGTAGTCTTTTCTGTACCTTGGTGGTGGTTCTGGCATAGAGTGCGTTGCCGTAGTCCAAGTGGCTGCTAACAAGGGCCTGGGTGACTGTTCTTTTGGATTCGGTTGGGATCTATTTGAAGATCTTCCGGAGCATGCGCATGGTGTTGAAACAGACGGAGGAGACTGCACTGACTTGACAGTTCATCGAGAGTGCTGAGTCCAGGATGAATCTAAGGTTGCAGGCGTAGTCGGTGGGGGCCGAAGCGCTTCTGAGAACAGTGGGCCACCAGGAAATGTTCCACGCTGAGGGGTTGTTGCCGATGACTAGGACTTCTGTATTTAGTTTGAGGCAGAGCTCCTTCATCCAGGCTGTGACTGCCGTCATTCCGTTGTGGAAGTTGGCTTTGGCTGTGAGCGGGTCATTGAGGGAGATGATTAGCTGAGTGTCGTCGGCGTAGGAGACGATGTTGAGTGCGTGGTGTCTGGGAATGGTGGCTAAGGGAGGCCATGTAGAGGTTGAAGAGAGTGGGGCTCAGAGAGGAGCCTTGTGGGATGCCGCAGATGATCTTGGTGGCCTCTGAGTCGAAGGGGGTGGGGAGACTGACTTTTTGGGTTCTGTTATAGAGGAAGGAGGTGATCCGTTCTAGTGCCCTGTCTCTGATGCCGGCGTCTTGGAGACGAGTCCGTAGAGTGAGGTGGAGATGGTGTCGAAGAGGCGGACAGGTCAAGGAGGATGAGAGCCAGTTTCACCCCTGTCTAGGAGGATGCAGATGTCGTCTGTGGCGGCCAGGTGGGCAGTCTCGGTGCTGTGGTTGGTGTGGCAGCCAGACTGAGAGGGGTCAAAGATGTTGTAGAGTTTGTGTTTGGTGAGTTGTCTGTTGACAGCCTTTTCGATTACCTTGGCTGGAAACGGGAGCAGGGAGATGGGCCGGAAGTTCTTGAGGTCACCTGGGTCTGTGGTTGGTTTCCTCAGTAAGGGCTTGATTTTGGTGTGTTTCCAGATTTCTGGGAAGGTGGCGGTTTCGAAGGAGCAGTTGATGATGTGCTGGAGCTTGGGTGCAATGGTGCTACTTGCTTTGTTTAAGATGTGTTGGGGACAGGGATCGGAGGGAGAGCCGGAGTGGATGGAATTCATGATGTTGAGGGTTTCCTCGTCTGAGATGTTGGCCGAGCAGAGTAGGTAGTGGGGGTTTGGAGGAGCTTGGGTAGAGGCTATGACCGTGTTGGGCCTGGGATGGTCCTGGGTCGGAAAACTGTCGTAGATGTCTGCCATCTTGCGGTGGAAGTAGGTGGAGAGGTTGTTGCAGAGTTCTTGTGAGGGGAGGATGTCTGTAGAGTTCGCTGTGGGGTTGGCCAGTTTGCTGATGATCTTGAAGAGTTCTTTGCTGTTGCGTACGTTGTTGTTCATGGGTTCCTGGAAGGCGTTTCTCTTGGTGATCCTAATAAGTTGGTGGTGTGTGCTTAAGGCTTTTTTGATGGCTTTGTGGTTGGTGGGTGTCTTGTCGGTGCACCATTTCCTTTCAAAGCGTCTGCGGTTGTTTGGACTCCTTGAAGGCTGGGGTGAACCAGTTGGCTTTCATTGATGAGTGTCTGTTGGAGAGTTTATTGATGGGTGGTAAGGTGTTGGCGCAGTCTTAGATACAGTTGATGAGGTCCTGGGCGGCTGTGTTAGTGTCGAGGTTGTCTGGAGGGGGGAGGAGGGTGAATTGTTGAGGCTGGTGAGTAGCTGGTCCTTGGTGATCTTGTTCGTGCTCTTGCCGGGTGGTAGGTGAGTGAGGTGTCGGTTGGGGGATTTGCCGAAGGTAAAGTGGATACAGTGGTGGTCGGTCTATTGGAGTTCGGTGATGTGGCTAATGGAGATGTGGTTGCTGGCGGTGAAGATAGGGTCGAGTGTGTGTGCTGCAGAGTGGGTAGGCGCGGTGATGAGTTGCTTGAGTCCGAGGTTGGTGAGGTTTTCGAGCAGCATTGTGGAGTTGTTGTCATTGGCGTTCTCCAGGTCTAAGTAGAGGTCCCTGAGGAGTATGTAGTCCTTGGAAGCGAGTGCTTGGGTGGTGGCGATGTCAGCAATGGTGTCTCAGAATGGGGGGCAGGGGCCGCGGCCTGGAGATGAGGGTGCCTCGCAGAGTGGAGTTAGGGTTGGTTCTAATCTGGAGGAGTTTAATGTTGGTTGTGGAGTCTTCGGTGCTGGTGGAGAGGCGTAGGGAGTCTTTGTGGACGATGGCGATGCCTCCCACGGGGTGGTTCGTGCAGTCTTTGCGGATGATCTTTTATCCGTCTGGGATGGCGTTGTCAGGAGCCGAAGAGCAGTTAAGCCAGGTTTCTGTGACGAAGGTGCCGTCCAAAGATGTGGTGTCAATGAGGCTCCAGAGTTCGCTGGCGTGCCTGTGGATGGAGTGTTGATCAGGATACATCTGAGGTTGTGTTCTGTTTTGTGGGTCTTTGGAGGAGGGCTTGAGTGACGGGGGCTGGTGAATTTATAGTTCGACAGGTGAAGGGTCCCTTGGTGTTACCTGGTGATGCCTGCTTACAGTTGTTGTCATGTCCTGGGTTGAGAGCGATTAGTGCTGCTGACCAGTAACGGTAGTGGGCGAGAGGTCCAGGAGTCCTGACGCTGGTCGCGGTCGGGTCTTGGACGTGCGCAGGCGGGCTTGCCTTAGGTGCGCCCACTGCATGCGGTCGCCATTAAGTAGGGAGGGGGAGGAGATGACAGCTGGGAGGCAGGAGCGGGAAACTGCGTCTAAAAGGATGGCAGGGCCGCGGGGCAGCAGCGGTTGGGAGAGAGAATAAGATAGAGGGGGAAGGGGCTGCAGGGGCAGCAGCGGCGAGGAAAGAGAATGAGAGGAGAGAGAGAGAGAAGCGAGTGACCAGAGAAACGAGGAAAAGATAGAGGGAAGCAGAAAGCAAAAAGTACAAAAACAGAACACAAAGGAAAAACGATTAAAAAAGAAAAAAAGAGGTAGAGGGCAGAAGAGCAGAGGGTGGAGCAGAGCGTCGAACTACTGACAGAGGTCAGAGTTCAGGGACAGAAGGGCTTCACTTACTGGTGGAGCTATGCAGTAGCAGAGCAGTCCACAGATCTGCACACCATTAAAAGCAAGTAGGATCAGCGTTCAGTAATTAGCAGTGATCTGCACACTGATAATATCAAGAAGGTTCAGAGCACACTTTTCTATTATTTTCTTAAGGTGAGAAGCATTTATCTATACGATAATGTGGCACTTCATTAAAACATACGCCCACATGCAAACCAGTATGATTATTTTGTTCTAAAGCCGTATTCTGCATAACAACGCGCTCACAGTCACGTGACCATTTCGTTCGTAAGTTGTGGTCTGCATAGCAATGTGGTCACTATTTAATCCTGCCAAAACATTTCCTGGTGCGATGGTAGCACGCACATAAAAAGTGTTTTTCTATCAAGTGGTTGTTGGTGTTGCGTGCAATCAGTATTTGAATATTCATACCCATTACCTGTTGGTGCTTGTTCCGTGATCAGCACACCACTGCATAATAAAACTGAATGCATGGTATCGTCCTACAGTGCCATCTACTGGAAATTCTTAGTAGAATTAATTACACACCAATATTTGGAATAACACTTCACCTACAGCAAAATATTATCAAGAACTTTGTTTTAGGTTTCAGACATTATGACAAGCACTAACATGTCTGAACCGCCTCATTTTCTTTCAAATAAAGGAGATCCCATTTTACCATGAAAAAGGTGGAAACAGATATTTGATTCATATTTACTTGCTTTGGGGGGGGGGGGGGGGAGTTCAGCAGTTCACAAACAAGCTGTACTGCTACATAATTAGGAATAGAAAGTAGAAGTGTGTATAAAAGTTTAGATGAAATTACTATTGGTCGGGGGAAGGTGAACCAAAACATAATTATGATGTGTGTGATGATGTTGGAAACCATTTTGGCGCACAAATTAATGTGGTTTTAGAGAGATACAAATTTGTCATGAGAGTGCAAGGGAAACAAGAGAAAATTGGCACGTATGTGGCAGCTTTAAAAGCCTTAGCTTGTACATGTGAACTTGACTAAATGACAGATTCTCTTATTAGGAACCAGATTGTCAGATTCATAAATAATGTAAAACTTCAAGAGAAACTTCTAGCAAAAAATCCAGTTTTAAAAGACGCAGCAGCTATAGTTGAGGGTATGGAGAACACTAGTATGTGGGTGCATGAAATGAGTGAAAAGTCAGCTTGGGTCTGGACAAGTCAGTTAATAAATTAGTAAGTATACAGGGAAAGAAATAGACAAACATGAAAGGGTGAAAAGCAAGGTTGGAGATTTGAAGTTTGAAAAGAAGAAATCTACACAGAATGATTATTCTATATCAATAAAAAGTGGAGGATTAAAATGTTTTAGATGTGGGAGTGAAGGTCATCTTTCCAATAGTAATGGATGCTTTGCACACTCAGAAGTCTGCAAGAAATGTGGTAAGAAGGAGCATTATGCTAGGGTGTGCAGAGGCAATAAACAAATGGCGGACAGTTGTGTAAATGAAGAAAAGTTTGTTTTCAGTTTAAGGTATGATGGATTGTGGCTGCAGATCCAGTAGAAATGCTGGAGTGTGAAAAATTGTAGTGGGAGGTAGAAAGGTGCCTGTACTTGCTGATTCTGGATCACCATGCACTATGATAGGTGACAAGAATTGGGACTCTATATTTGGAATACGAGAAATTGAATTACTGGCACCGGATATATAACCCTATCTGGACTGGAGATATGATAATAGATGTTTTAGTTATTCGGTGATGAGACTCCAATTTGCAGATCGTGAAACGATTGAAAAGGTGTATGGAGCAAAAAGGGGTGATAACCTCTTGGGTTGGAGACATCAAAGAGATGTGGGAATAGCATTGAATCCAAATTCTAGACAAAAGGTGTTGATAATGATGAAATAAAGAAACCACTTGAACAAGAGTTAAAGAATTTGAAAGAAAGAGGAGTGATTGAAGAAATTGAGTGTTCGGAGTGATTGGCCCCCGTAGATATGGCACCGAAAGATGGGCGTAAAGATTTGTATGTGTGTTGATCTGAGAGGATTAAATAAACATATGTGGGTTTATAGACAAATTGCTGAATATTACTGAAGCACTGGAATTAATCAAAATGCAACGTTTTTCACTGTGATGGACTTGTCCTCTGCTTTTCACCCAGTTATGATCCATCCTGACTCTAGACCATTGACATCATTTGTAACTCCCTTGGGAGCATTTAGATTCATTTGCATCTCTTTTGGACTTGCCTCTGCAGCAGCATGTGTCCAGAGGGTCATGAAGAAAGTATTAGAAGGGTTGGACAACGTTTTATTTTTCCAGAACAATATTTTAGTCTATGGCCAAGATAAACGGGAACATGCTGAAATATTGTGGAGAGTGTTGGAGCTGTGCAGGCGTAGTGATAAAAACAGAAAAATGCAAATTGAGAGTGTCAACTGTAACATACTTGGGACACACTATCTCAAATGAGGGAATGAGTCCGAAATGTGATTTGGCAAACAGTATTGTGCAGGCTCCTCAGCCAGAAAACAAAGACCAAGTGCAATCATTTCTTTGCCTGGCAGAAAGGTTCAAAGTGTATTCAGAATTTTGCTAGTATTTCCCAACCATTGACGATGCTGCTAAAAAGGGAAACAGTTTGATTGGACTGCAAAATGTGACCAAGCTTTGAAGAGTGTTAAGTGTAGCATTGGAAAATTGCCGACTTTAGGGCATTTTGATTCCCACAGGAAAATAATGTTATAGACTGATGCCAGTCTCAAGGGATTAGGTGGAGTTTTGGCCTATATGGTGAAACGAGTCAGAGCTTTTGCTTCTTGCTCATTGGAAGGTGCTGAAGAGCAATATTTAGTTATTGAGTGAGAGGGATTAGCTGTATTTCGGGCAATTCTCCACTTTTTTTTTTCTATGAGGAATACCTTTTGTGGTTGGATCAAATCATCAACCATTTATTCATATATTTTTGTGTAGAGAGAGGGGGAATGTATCCTCTAGGATCAGGATGGGGTCAGATGGATTGTCTAGTTATAATTTCACAGTGGAGTATGTACCTGGATCAAAAAATGGAATGACACTGTCTAGGCTGCAGATAAACCAAAATGGAGAATTGTGTGAAGAGATAGCTATAGACCTGGTACATAAGTCAGCTTTGGAGAATAGTGAGTGTGAAAATGCTAATTCAAGTGTCTTAGAGTTGACAACCTTGAAGGAACTCATTGTAAATGGTTGGCCAAACAAGAAAATTTGCCACCCATCATTGAGGGCTTCCTTTGTGTTAAGGATGAACCAAGCATTAGTGATGGGAAAGTGTTAAGGGGGAAACATGTGGTACCTCCGAAAGATTTAAGAGAAAAATTAATTAATTTGGCTCACAAAGGACATTTGGGGAGAAAGATGTCCAAAGCTCGATTACGAGAATGGTACTGGTGGATGGATCAAGTGGTAAAAATTGTTGTAAAAGATTGTTGGCATTGTGTGAATAATGACAAAACAAAGAAAACTCACACAGCTTCCCTGTCACCTGTGGAGGTTCCAATGAACCATGAACTCAACTTGGTATAGCTATAGTGGGTCCATTTGATCTTTTGGGCAATAATGAACAATGGGTTATATTGCTGGTAGACTACAGGTCTAAGTGGTGGTCACAAAATGTAAAACTCTTGTGACTGATACAGTGGTACAGTTTGTATCTCAAGAAATGAAAGATTTTGTCAAGGCTTTGTCATTAGCTCATTTCAAGACAGCTCTTTATTCGCCAGAAGCCAATAGCTTAGCAGAAAACATGAACGAAATAGTAAAAGAATTGTGCACAGGATGCATTCTTGAATAAGAAACCTCTAAAAGAAGTGCTGAGAGAAACCTGGTGGGCACATCGTGACATCCCCAACAGTTTGACGTCTATAATCTCCATTTGTTTTGCTTAAATGGAGGAAACCCCATTTTAAACTCAATCCAGGTTGACTAAAACTAAGCATAGAACAAGAAGTGCACGTTTCAAATGAGGAACTGGTTTGGCATAGGAGGGAACATCAAAACAAGTATAAATCTAATTTTGATGCAAAGAAGTGTGTATGTGAATTTACGTTTGAGGTGGGTGACAGAGTCCTAGTGAGAAGACCAGAACTAATGAAAAAGGACTGTTCAAAATTCATGGGTCCTTTTGGGATAACTTTCCTAAAAAGGAATGTTGCAATGTTAGACTCAGGAAGTGCGTGGAGCATTTCCAGATTAACTAAAGTAAGTCATGACAATTTGGAATCTGTTAATTGGAAACCAAGATGTAGGGGACTTAAATAATAATAATGAGCTTTTGACAAGAAGGAAGACATTTACACCTAGTTGGCACAAAGACTATGTGATGGGGAAGTTGCAAACTACAAGCATGATTAAAGTTATGGAAGGGATGGGAACGTGCTCAAACAACTTTTGTAGGAGTAAAGAAAATGTTTAACTGTACTGCTAAATGTAAGCGTGTTACACAACTTAGTTCATTCTTATTCTGTACAGATATAACGTTTTATGTTGTTTTTATTTCAGGAACATTGTAGTTTGATGTTAAATTCAGCTATTGTATTTCGGTTACAATATTATTATATTTCAGGAAGATGTGTTATGATTTGAGCTTGTTCTCTTGAGTGGAATGGCGGGACAGTCATCTTTGAAGTCACAGCATTCCACACAATGAGAAAGTTCTAGGGAGTTCGAAGTAAGTCAGTTGTGAATGGTTCGCTGCCGGAGAGGTTGGTGATCCATGTGATGTCCTGAATAAATCATTTCAAGACATTATTTTGAAGTGGACGACTTATTTTTAACAGTGGTTTGAACAGCATATCTTCTTGCTCGGCCACCACTTCGCTAGGTCCCTGAACAGCAGAGTGGGCAAATTTTGCATCGACTGGTGGATGACAAGTTGCACCTCCATTCTAAGGTGGTGCAGGGTGCCTTCATTCAATGGATGGATCCCTGGCTAGATCTATTCACCGGCATTGAGAACATACAGTATTAGCTGCTTCACGCTCTTTTGGAGACTCATTCTTGCTGGAATGGTTGGAGGGACTCCATGAATGCCTTACCGCTGATACTTCTCAGGTTCTAAAGAAGATCAGGAAAAGACTAAGACCAAGTCATCTTGATTGTCCCGGAATAGGCAAGGAGAGTGTGGTATCCAAAGCTTCTGAGCATTTGTCTTTTGATCTGGCTTCTGTACTGTCCTGTATCAGAATCTCCCCAACTTAAACATCTATATGCAGAGGCAGAACAGCAGCAAACTAAATGAGTTCGAAGTGGTAGTTGTTTTGCTTGCTGTCAGGCTCCCCCATCTATGCTGGGACAAGTTTATGGCCTGGTGTGGTGCCTGAGACACTAATTCCTTACAAGCTAAACATTCCAGCGTTCTTTTGTTTGTTCTCTCTTAGCTCATCAAGGCCTTACAATGGTCACAGTGAATGGTTACTTGTCAGCCCTTTCAGTCTTTCTATATTTACTGGACCAACCGACCTTGTTTAGGTCACCTGCTGTGATGTGTAAATCTTTTTATGAAACCCACGTTTTCTCTCAAACCATTTGTAATACCCCAGTGGGACCATTACCTGGTCTGGATATTCCTTATGTGTACATCCTTCAAGCCTATGCTGAGCTGCTCCTTAAGGCTCTCAATGCTGAAACTAGCCATCCTCGTAGCCATCATACCGTCACATTTGTGAGTAAGCTGCAGGCGATGTCCATGCAGAGCCTTATACTACCTTATTTCTGTCAAGTTGGTGTTGAACCTGGCAGCTTTCCTCCCTGATGTTATGTTGCCTCTTTAACATTGGCTAATCGATGGTCTTACTTGCATTCCTCAGTCTTTTTTGCCCCTTGAAAGCAAAGAGGCCCCATCGCCTTCATCCAGAGAGACAGTTGACCTTTTACATAGAACAAAAGGTCACCAGATAGACTAGAAGTTCATCATCATCATCTCAGATGCAAAATAAGGCAGAATGGGGCAAAAGAGAAATCTGTCAAGATGGATAGTCGTCACCAATAAGATCTGCTACACACTGGCCAAAAAGCCACCCACGGGCTTGAGAGCCCGTTCCAACAGGACCAATGTCACTAAGACTTTATTGGCATGAGGCGTGTCTGTTGTTCAGATTGCCCAAGCCGGGTTCCAACCACGCCTTCCACCTTTGTGAAGTTTTGGTTTGTCTAGTCTAAGGGTGAAGTATCTGTGGTTAGAAGTATCCAGAAGAAGAGGAATTATCTTATAACGCTCTTCTGGTTGATACTCGGACTTCCAGTTCTGAGGAGTGCCTTCCTTCAAATATAACAAATTGGAGTTGAGCACACAATCACCACCAATTGTTTTACACTGTGCCTCCAAGAATGCAGAAAGGGAAAAGGCCAGAAACAGACATCTGTGCGCAGGTACAGTATGGAGCCAGTGCAGAACCACACAATACCATCTGCCAGCCTGCCGCAGCACTGCTGTTGAAATTTTCCAGATCCAGTCTGGCACCTAGGGGCATATTAGTGAGAAATCTATGGTTAGATAGAGCAACCACCTGAAAGGGCATTACTCGAGGTAAATAATTTGTTCTTCATGTAGATCTGACAAGGGGAATAGTGTTAAAATTAATAGCCGGGGTGTCAAAAAATCATTGATTCACTAGTGACTTTGGCACAGTATCTAAATAAGTTGGCAAAATCTTACTTTGCATATTTACTGTTGATAATTTTAGTGCCATACACATCTGTCAAAAGTATTCATTTTAGGGGTTAAAAGTGTTCATTTGCTGATACTTTTGGCACTGTTTAATGGATTTGCATGAAAGTTGGCAGACTGTTAGCAGGTTAAGCGTAGTGCAATTATCTCAGTTTTCAATTAAATCCAATGCGGTATGGCCACAAATTGATTGGGAGGAGGTGCGTAGTCTAAAGTGTTTTGTTTACTAGTAATGTTGGTCGTTCATAGATTTGCAAGAATTACTTGGGATGTTCAACTTCTCATATGTTGAGGTTCATGCAGACCTGTCAAAGGGGTATGGTTAAGGGTGTGAAAAAAGTATTAACTTGCTGATAATATTGGCACCTTTTGCGTATATGCGCAAAGTTTGTGAGGAAATTAAATGTTTTGTTTTTTATTGGTATGTCAAACGAAGTATGGTTCAGAGATCACAGGTGGGTATATCTCGGATTTGTTCATACATTTGGCACAATTTCATTGATTTTCATGGCAATTTAAGATACTAGCTATCGGACTTAACTTGTCATGTTAAATTCATTTATGCTATTGGTCATGCAAAGTGGGGGTTGGACATAGGGCCTGGTCTGTTATCAGGACATGTGCACAGCATTTCATGGAGGGCCTGTCTCCTCTGTTAGCATCATGGGGCGTGCACACTTAGGTTTTGACTTAGGGCCTAGACTGTAAATAGGCCGTCCGTCCAACCCTCAACAGTCAGCTAACCCCCTATGCACATAATCCTTGGCTGCGCCCAACAGGAGTTGACCAAAGGCATGGCCCTCAGCAGACTCTGCACCCTATCCCTCACCAGTGGCTGATCCCCTCTGTGCTGACCCCCAGGTATGTAGAGCTGATGTGGAGAAATTGATGTCTTTAAAACATTTGCTCAGGAATTTCTGATTGTGAGTCTGACTTGCACATTCTGAGAACCCTACGAGGGTCTACGGGGTCCTAAGAGAGTTATGTCCTTTTTGAATATACAAATCCTTTCATAATATATAATTGTTAAATGTTTTGTTTGAATCCATAAGGGACCTTTTGACGCACCACCCCACCCCCCCAAAAGCACATATACATATATATATGTTCAAAGGCTTGTGTAGCTGCAGATACATATGCTGTGCACTGTTCCTGCCATCTAGTTTTGGGCTCGGAGTGTTACAAGTTGTTTTTCTTCTAAGAAGTCTTTTCGAGTCACGGGACCGAGTGACTCCTCCCTTTCGGCTCCATTGCGCCTGGGCATCGACTCAATCTTAGATTGTTTTCTTTCCGCCATCGGGTTCGGACGAGTTCTTCTTCGCTCCGTGATTCGAATCGGGAAAGTTTAAAAATCATCAAAAATCTGTCGATATTGTTGCGTTCGTGACCGGTTTCCTATAGATACATCAGCACCGACGAGACAACCGCTTCGGCGGCCCTTCGGGGCTTCCGCACCCAGCAGACGCCTGGTCAGCCCAACCACACCCATCGTCGAAGCCTCATGGACCGGATCCCCTTCCGTTTCTGTCAGACGTTCCACGCCAAGTATCCTTATACAGACCAGCATCAACTGTATTCTGTGTCTGTCACCGGAGCATAGGGGGGATACCTGTGAGGCCTGCAAGCCTATTCGGTCGAAAAAGACCTTGAGAGATCGGCGGGCATGGCGCTTACAGATGGCATCGAAATCGACACAACACCTCAACGTCGAAGAGGAAGAGATGGCTTTCTCAATCCAGGGATCGGAATTGGACAACTCCGACAGAGACTGACCGCCGACAGCAGGACAAAAAGTGAGTACGCCTGCCCGACCCAGAGACTGAAACTGATCAGCCAAGAGCAAAGGTGGCTAGAGAATGGTACCATCTCCACATTTCTCACCAGAAATATCGCCACCACATTTGCCACAAAGGACAAGGTCACCATTTGGCACCCCAACTGCACAGTCACCCACACATACTGTGCAAACACAGGATGATGCAGATCCCTGGGACCTCTACGACCCACCGGTTTCAGACAACAGTTCTGAGTGCTACCCCTCAAAGCCATCTCCTCCAGAGGATAGCACCTTCTATACACAAGTACTAGCCAGGGCTGCGACATTCCATAATGTCACCATGCACTCAGAACCATTGGAGGATGATTTTCTTTTCAGTACCCTGGCGTCCACGCATGCGTCATATCAAATCCTGCCTATGCTACCAGGCATGCTTAAGCATGCACAACAAGTCTTTCAAGAGCCGGTCAAGGGAAGGGCCATCACACCTAGGGTGGATAAAAAATATAAACCACCCCCATCGGACACTGTGTTCATTACACAGCAGCTCCCTCCGGACTCTGTAGTAGTGGGAGCCGCAAAAAAGCAAGCAAACTCGCAATCATCAGGAGATGCACCACCTCCTGATAAAGAAAGCTGCAAATTTGACGCAGCAGGGAAGAGAGTGGCGTCGCAAGCTGCCAACCAATGGCGTATCGCCAATTCACAGGCCCGCCTCGCCCGTTACGACCGAGCCCATTCGGATGAAATGCTTGATATCATTCAGCATCTACCAAAAGAATATCAAAAACGGGCTCAACAGGTGGTTGAGGAAGGACAAGCCATCTCCAACAACCAGATCCGTTCGGCACTGGACTCTGCCGATACCGCAGCAAGAACTGTAAACACAGCAGTCACCATCAGGAGGCATGCATGGCTACGAAGTTCAGGTTTCAAACCTGAAATACAGCAAGCGGTATTAAACATGCCGTTCAACCAGCAGCAACTATTTGGGCCGGAGGTGGACACCGCCATTGAAAAAATTAAGAAGGACACAGACACGGCCAAAGCCATGGGCGCGCTCTACTCTTCCCAGTATAGGGGGACATTTAGGAAGCCACAATTTAGGGGAGGGTCTAGACAGCAACATTCAGAGGCATCCACCTCCCAAACAAAACCCACCTACCAATCACAATACCAGAGAGGGGGGTTTCGTGGTTCATTCAGGGGACAATTCCCAAGAGCAAGGGGAAAATTTCAGCCTACCAAGCAGATCCCCGGTAACAAACAGTGGCTTCAATGTCACACTTCCCCAACACACACCATCGGTAGGGGGAAAATTAACAAAATACTACAAACATTGGTCAGACATAACCACGGACACATGGGTTCTATCAATTATCCAACATAGGTACTGCATAGAGTTCACACATTTCCCTCCAGATGTTCCCCCAAGAACGCACAAACTGTCGGCACAACATCTGGACCTGCTAAAAATAGAGGTACAAGCACTATTAACAAAACAAGGCATAGAACTAGTACCTCACCATCAAAAAGGAACAGGGGTTTACTCCCTATATTTCCTTATTCCCAAAAAAGACAAAACACTAAGACCGATTTTAGATCTCAGGACATTAAACCTCTTCATCAAATCAGAACATTTCCACATGGTCACACTACAAGATGTAGTTCCCTTGCTAAAACAGGGAGAATACATGGCAACACTGGATTTAAAAGATGCGTATTTCTAAATACCCATCCATCCATCCATCTCACAGGAAATACCTCAGATTTGTCATACAGGGCAAACATTACCAATTCAAAGTATTGCCATTCGGGATAACAACAGCGCCCAGAGTATTTACAAAATGTCTCGCGGTAGTAGCAGCTCATACAAGGAGACATCACATGCACGTATTCCCATATCTCGACGATTGGCTAATAAAGGCCAACACTCAACACCGGTGTCAGTCACACGCAATATGTAATAGATAACCTACACAAACTAGGGTTTTCTATAAATTACCAAAAATCTCACTTGCAACCATCCCAAATACAACAATACTTGGAAGCCACACTCAACACTCAAAGAGCAATTGCCACTCCAAGCCCACAAAGAGTTCAATCGTTTCAAACTATAGTGTCAAGCATACAACCAAACCACCAGTACAAAGTCAGGTTTGCCATGAAACTACTAGCCATGATGTCCTCATGCATCGCAATTGTTCCAAACGCACGGCTACACATGCGGCCCTTACAACAGTGCCTAGCGAAACAATGGACACAGGCACAGGGTCAACTTCAGGATCTAGTGTTGCTAGACCGCCAAACACACTCTTCGCTTCAATGGTGGAACCCTGTAAATTTAAACAAAGGGTGGTCATTTCAAGACCCAGTGCCTCATGCCATTATTACAACAGACACTTCCATGATTGGGTGGGGAGCACACCTCAACAATCACAATATACAAGGTCAATGGGACAATCAACAAAAACAACTACACATAAATCACTTAGAACTACTAGCGGTCTCCCTAGCACTAAAAGCTTTTCAACCCCTTCTAGTCCACAAACACATTCTTGTCAAAACAGAGAATATGACAACAATGTACTATCTAAACAAACGGGGGGACACACACGTCACAACTATGCCTCCTAGCACAAAAGATTTGCCATTGGGCAATTTACAACAACATTCGGCTGATAGCGCAATATATACCAGGCATTCACAATCAGTTAGCCGACAATCTCAGTCGCGATCACCAGCAAAAGCACGAGTGGGAAATACATCCCCAGATTCTACAGGATTACTTCTACTGCTGGGGGACACCAGATATAGATCTGTTTGCAACAAAATAAAACGCAAAATGCCAAAACTTCGCATCCAGTTACCCACACCATCAGTCCAAGGGCAATGCTCTAGGGATCAATTGGTCAGGGATATTTGCTTACGCTTTTCCCCCTCTCCCACTCATTCCTTTCCTAGTCAACAAACTGAGTCAAAACAAACTCACCCTAATACTCATAGCACCAACGTGGGCTGGCCAACCGTGGTACACCACACTGTTGGACTTCTCAGTAGTACCCCACATCAAACTCCCAAACAGACCAGACCTGTTAACACAACACCACAAACAGATCAGACACCCCAATCCAGCATCGCTCAACCTAGCAATCTGGCTCCTGAAGTCTTAGAATCTGGCTACCTAAACCTTTCAAATGAGTGTATGGAAGTCATTAAACAAGCAAGAGAACAGACAACAAGGCATTGTTATGCTAATAAATGGAAAAGGTTTGTTTTCTACTGCCAAGCAAACCAAATCACGCTGTTAGATACTTCCATACAAAACATTGTAAGTTACTTACTACACCTACAAAAAGCAAATCTCGCTTTTTCTTCTATTAAAATTCATCTCAATGCAATCTCTGCTTACCTGCAGATTAAACACACAGTCACTTTTTAGAATCCCAGTTATTAAAGCCTTTATGGAAGGACTAAAAAGGATTATACCTCCAAGAACCCCACCAGTACCCTCGTGGAATCTTAATATTGTACTTACATGACTCATGGGCCCACCTTTTGAACACATGCATTTTTGCCAAATCCAATTCTTGACTTGAAAAGTAGCATTTCTAATAGCCATCACTTCACTACAGAGAGTTAGCGAAATACAGGCGTTCACTATCAAAAAACCGTTTATACAAGTACACAAACATAAAGTGGTTCTACGCACAAATCCAAAATTTCTGCCAAAAGTAATTTCACCGTTTCATCTAAACCAAACTGTAGAACTCCCAGTCTTCTTTCCACAACCAGACTCGGTAGCAGAAAGAGCACTGCATACATTAGACATAAAGAGAGCACTAATGTATTACATAGACAGGACATAATCTTTTCGGAAAACTAAACAATTGTTCATTGCTTTCCAAAAGCCCCATGCTGGTAACCCTATATCCAAACAGGGCATTGCCAGATGGATAGTCAATTGAATACAAACCTGTTACCTTAAAGCTAAAAGAGAGTTACCCATTACACCAAAGGCTCACTCCACTAGAAAGAAAGGAGCAACAGTGGCCTTTCTAGGTAACATACCTATGGCAGAGATTTGTAAGGCAGCCACTTGGTCTACACCTCATACGTTTAACAAACATTACTGTGTAGATGTGTTAGCAACACGACAAGCCACAGTAGGACAGGCTGTACTAAGAACATTATTTCAAACGACTTCAACTTCTACAGGCTGACCACCGCTTTGGGGAGGATTACTGCTTTGTAGTCTATACACAGCATGTGTATCTGCAGCTACACATGCCATTGAATGGAAAATGTCACTTACCCAGTGTACATCTGTTCGTGGCATGTTGCGCTGCAGATTCACTCGGTCCTGTGACTCGAAAAGACTTCTTCAAAGAAAAACAACTTGTAACACTCCAAGCCCAACACTAGATGGCAGGAACAGTGCACAGCATGTGAATCTGCAGCGCAACATGCCACTAACAGATGTACACTGGGTAAGTGACATATATATAATGTTCGATGGCATGTGTAGCTGCAGATACACATGCTTTGCACATCCCGCCATCTAGTGTTGGGCTCGGAGTGTTACAATTTGTTTTTCTTCGAAGAAGTCTTTTCGAGTCACGAGATCGAGGGATTCCTCCCCTTTCAGCTCCATTGCGCATGGGCGTCGACTCCATCTTAGATTGTTTTCTTTCCGCCATCGGGTTCGGACGTGTTCCTTTTCGTTCCGCGTTTCGGTTCGGAAAGTTAGTGAAAATCTCGGAAAATTTGACGGTATTGTTTGCGTTCGGTATCGGGTTAGTTACAACAGATCGAACCGAATTTTGAAGAGCTCCGGCGGCCCTTCGGGGTTTTCGATTCCCCGGCGGGGCCTGGTCGGCCCGACCACGTGCGTCTTCAAGGCTAATGGAACGGACCCCATTCCGCTTCTGCCCCGAATGTCACAACAAGTATCCTTATACAGATCAGCATCTGGTCTGTAATTTGTGTTTGTCTCCAGAACACAAGGAGGATACCTGTGAGGCCTGTCGAGCGTTTCGGTCCAGGAAGACCTTAAGGGACCGAAGAGCAAGGAGACTACAGATGGCGTCGGTGCCGACAGGACAAAAACACATGGAGGAAGAAGAGGAAACCTTCTCCATTGAGGATTCGGACTCGGGAGAGGTCGATCCTGAACAGACGCCAAAAACCGTGAGTAAGACGTCGGTACACAAAACTCACGTAAAGACAGCTAAAGCCCAGGGGACGCCACCGCCGGCAGGCCATGGCTTAACCCGAAAAATAGGTGACCGAGCATCGGCACCGAAAAAGGGCATGCATGTG